>NC_067400.1:567230601-567280601 GCF_016432865.1 Antechinus flavipes
CTCATTGAAGGGAGAGGGAAAAGAGGAAGGGATAGATAGAATTTGGAACTGAAAACTTTAAATGATTTTTTTAAAATTTTAAATCTAACCTCATGGCACCCAAGCCTGCTCTTTGCTCTTTTCCCCTTTTTCATTCCTACCCCCACATGTTCCAGACTAAAGGAGTTCTTTCCTAGGGCTTATTTTCAAAGGAAGAGAAAGGCAAGTATATAAGAGAGGGAAGGTCATTTGAAGCACACATAAAAGGAAAAAAAATTCTATCAGAAACTGCAGCATATAGTTTTTGTAAGGCATTCTAGCAAACTCTAGCAAAGGTTCCTGGGACCTGGTTTGGCCCAACATCTTTTCTTAACTGGAAATTCTCTGATTTGACACTCCATAGAGGGCTCCCCCACCAGAATGATTTTCTTCCACCCTAGAAGACCATGATTTGGAATCTGTGCAAACTCATTAGCCACAATCCTTCTCAGCTAATCAGAAAGCCTTGTTTTAAGTTTCTCCTCATAGTGTACCTTCTCACTGGCAAACTCCTCCTGATGAAGGAGGGGAAATTAAAGTGTGAGCCAAGTACTCTGGCAGAGTGGATGGAGTCTAAGACTTCAAGTGAAAACACCTGAGTTCAAATTATTACACTCTTCCCAGCTGTGTGATTCTAGTCTGTGTTAACCTCTATGGAACTTAGTTTCTTCATCAGTAAGTTAGATTAGATGGTGTCAAAATTCCCTTCCAGCTATAAATCTTTGAGATCCTATGATTTTTAAGGTTCTTTGCAGACGCTAGTATTCTATGATACTAGAAAGGAGAAGGTTGATAGGAATATAAACTCTAAAATAGCACAGGCCATCCCAAATTCACAAATGACATCCCTTCAATTTTATTTCCTTCATAAACTTTAACGTTGTAGAAGAATAGAGTTTTTAACTTTGGATCCCAAATAACTGTGCTTTCACTAGCTTTTCTTAGTCAGACTATCCATTTTGTACACTTAAAAACATTGTTCAGAAAACAGGTCCAGAGTTCATCAGACTATCAGAGGAGACCATGACATAAGAAGGGATAAAAAGCCCTGCCCTCATATGAAATCATTATAGGAGAAGAAAAAATTAAAGAAAGGTGATTGTAGAACGGTATTTAAATAGACTGATGTCAAGGTTCAGGTTAGGGGTTTAAACCCTTTTTGGTAGAGAAGGATTAGACAGCTTCTACAGCCTCAATTCCTCCATTCCTAGGCTTAGGTGATGATCCCAGCCAAGGATTATTGCCACCCACGGTCAGTGCAATGAATCTGGGATGCATGATGGAGACCAAGCCGAGAAAGGAGGCAGTTGGAAAATGTGGGTGTAGTAAATAGAGTGCTGACCCTGGAGATGGGAAATCCTGAGTTTCAGGTCAGCCTAGATTTAAAAAGTGACTTAATTTTTGTCTGCCTCAGTCTCTTCATCTGTAAAAATGGAGATAATAATAGCACATATCTCACTCCCCATCCCTTCTATAATTGGATTGTCATGAGAATAAAATGATCCTAATTAATAAAATATAAATAAATTATAAATAATAAATGATTATAAAGTTTTGCAAACTTTAAAACACTCTGAAAATATTATTTATTGTTATTATTATTAATAACTCTTCCCTTCTTTGGAGTCCCAGTAACCATTGCTACTGTATGCAATCTTCCTTTAAACTTTTCTGTAGGAAATGCTCCCCAAGGACACTCTTATCCTCCCCCGGGAAAGGAGCTTCGTGTTCTCATCGTCTCTGAGGGGCCTCTGCTGGCAGCTGCGGGGCTGTTTGTCATCGAGGGAGAGGAGAAGCGGGGGTGGAGAATCAAGGGGGCAAAGCTGTGTTCTCCAATTTCTTCTCTACAGGGGGGAGGGAAGAGCTGTTCTAGCAGAGAGAAGGAACAGCAGGAGGCTGTGTGGGGGGTGCAAAGCAGTGGGAGATGACCCCCGATCTGGCTCCTCCCCATACTGGGGACTGTCCCCAGGGCCAAAGCCACGAACCTGGGCTATGGCATCCGCAAGCCTTTGGGAGCCACCATGGCAGTTCCCTGGGAAAGGGTTTTTTGGGAGCTGCCATGGTGGTCCCCTAGGGAAAGGACCTTTGGGAGCCGCCATGGTGGTCCCCTGAGAAGGGATCTTTGGGATCCACCAAGGCAATTCCCTAGGGAAAGGACCTTTGGGAGCTGCCATGGCGGTCCCCTGGGAAAGAACTTGGAGGTGGATGCGTGCATCTGGGTGGGGGGGCTGATAGCCCAAGTCTAAGGTGGCCCAGCAAAAAGGGCCCAGGCCTGGCAGTACCAGCCAGGGATCTTTTGGCTAATTATTTTCCCTTTCCTCAGACGGACATACAGAAGCAGGACCCGATGGCCAACGTCCTTCCCAGCTCCAATCAAACCATCCTTGTCCAGCTTCCACTTGGTGATTCCAGGTGCTATAGGCTTAAAGCGGGGCGGGGGAGAACTAGGTCCCTCCAACCGCTGCAGGGGCCAAGTCCAAGGGCCTGCCCTGTGCTAATGGTGGGCCAGGGGCTGCTTCAACCGGTGACCCCAGTGCCCACCCAGCCTTGATGTCGGCTCCCAAAGTCTTCCGAGGCTGCCTGGGATCCCAGGCCTGGAGCAGAGCCCACTTCTCCGCCATCCCCACCTCCTGCCGCAGGCCAGAGGCAAAGAAGGGAGGGGAGGTAAGGGACAGGGAGGCCCTCCTGCCCCTCCCTCATCACCCCTGAGCTGAGCATCACCTGCTGCCCCAGGGAAGTCCCAGGAGTGGGGCTGAGACCAGCATCTCCCCGAGGAAGCAGGGTATGATTTCCAGCCTCACTCACTTTAGTTGCCGTGGGATGCAGGGGTCTGGGCCGGCCTGTGGGGGCTGGGAGAATCTGGGTGAGACAAGGGGGTTCTGGGAGTCACATGGGCTAAGACAAGGACAGGGCTGGCTCAAAGGTCAGAACCCACCGGGGGGAGTGTGTGCATGTAGCACGCTTTTATGCTGGGTGCACTCTACATGTGTGTGGAGGGTGGTCTGTGAGACAGACAGGCCAGGGCAGGTTCGGGGAGGGGGGTCATAGCCCGGGCAGACAGGGCCAGTGGGCCTGGGTTGGCTCCTTCTCTGCCCGGGTCGCTGGGAGCAGCTTCCTTTCCTAGGACTCCTCGTTTCCTCACCCATAAGATGAGAAGGCTGCACCCGACGTCCCAGGCCCCCTCCAGCTCCCGATCTGCTATCTCGTGATAGCAGGCGGGACGGTCCCAGCGGGTTAAGGGCCGGCTCCAGCTCCTCCCTTTGAAGCTACTTTCTCCCCCACCCAGTTCCATGGTCATGTTTTGCTTTGCCCCTGTCAAGCGCCAGGGCAGGCAGGGCAGAGAGGGGCCAGGGGGCCCAGGTAGCAGCTCAGGGGTGGATGAGGATGCTTCCTGGAAGCCCCCGTCCCCACCTAGCAAGAGCAGGCTATCTGCCCACCGGCCTCCTAGAGAGCAGCACCCCCAGCAGAGCGGAGGAGGGAGACCCCGGGCCACGGATGACCGGCCTCCCTCTCAAAAAGCCCACCTGGGGTGGGCAGAGAGACCTAGGGGAAACTCCTGCCCCAGATGGGCATGTCCCTTAACCTTCGGGGTCCATTTTCTCAATTATAAGAATGAGGGCAGTGGAGCTGGCGGGTTCTGAGACCCCCACCGGCCCTGAATGTACAGGGAGAAGGAAGCGCGACAGACTCTCCGGCTGAAGACCAGAGAGGGACCCCTCGACCATGCTCTGGAGAGGGATCTTCAGATTTGTTTCATCTTAATGAAGCTCCTGATCTCAGGCCCTCCACTTCTAACTCTCATTCATTGACCCTGGGACCCTCAATTCGTCCTGCCTCTTCATCCCCAAGTCCAGCTGGCCCGTTTCCTAGTCAGAGCAGATGAAGGTCCTCAAAGCCTGAGACAGAACATTCCCACTGGGAATAAGATTCTCCCGAGAGGGGTACCCCCAGCCAAATCCCAAAGTGACGATGGGACAGGGATAGCCCCGATCTCTGTGGGGTCTCTGACCTACTTCCAATGGTGGTGGTGGGTGGGGAGAGGAAAGAAGGATCCGGACACTTTGGGGGTCGGGGGCGAGGGGCCCTGGCAGCAGGACTGAGTCTCAGCACCCCGGGTGCTAAAGCTGAAACCTAGAAAGCTTTCTGGGTGGGAAGGCTCTGCTGGCTTTCCAGCACAGAAGTCCTAAGACTGGGACAGACCCTTGAGCTCCTTAGGGTCCCCACCAGACATGCTCCAGGGCCCAAGCTCCTTTACGAGAACTCTGGCTGGGCTGAGCATCAAGGAAATGGGGAAGGGGTTAGCCAGGCCCATCCTCCCCCCACCCCAATCTAGAAGGTCACTTGGCAGGCAAATCCACAGAGCGAACTTTATTCCCAACAAAGATCCCCCCCAGCCCCGGGTGGGACAGACAAACGCACGGACAGGCTTGGGGGCAGGAGACATGGTGGCCTGGGGCTATAGGCTCTGAAAAATGAGGAGGGGGCCCCTTATTGTGCCTCCTCCCCGGGCCAGAAGCAGGTCTCTGGAGTCCAGCCCACCCCTCTCGTCTCCAGGGTCTCCACCTTGTCTGGAGCCAGAGTCCGGCTGTGTCTCCCTCCAAGGGCCAAGACCGCACACGAGAAGAGAAAAGGGGGGTCCCTGGCTCCTTGGTTTTTTTCCAAATTGGAGTGTGAAAATAGAGATATATATATATATTTATAGATGCCGGACACTGGCCAGGGCTCACACTTCCGTCTGGAAGTCACCGTCAGACGCATCCAGACCCAGGCCTGCTGATTCCCAGCGGGGTGTCCGGTGCAGCCCCATCCGCTCGCGGGGCTTGGGGGGCAGCGAGCCCAGTGTCATTGCCTTGAAGGTGCTCCAACTCTGATGTCGTTGCTGCTGCTGCTGCTGCTGCTGCTGCTGCGGCTGCTGTTGAGAAGGGGGCCTCTCTCCTGGGCTTATCTTCTCCTAGACAGGGAGGAAGAAAAACGGTAGAAAATAAGCATTTATTAAGCACCCACTGTATGCTCAGCATTATGTTAAACTCTGTACACAAATATTATTTCATTTAATCCTCACAGTTCTGGGAGGTAGGTGCTATTGTTGTTGCCATTTTACAGCCAAGGAAACTGAGGCAGAAAGTGGGTAAGTGACTTGTTCAGGGTCATGCTAATTATCTGAGGCTACATTTGCAGTTAGGAATTCCTGGCTCTGGGATTCGTGCTCTGTGTCCAGCGCCACTTAGCTGCTGCTAGTGAGGAGAGCGTGACCAGAACGGCTGCCCAAGCCACACTCTCCCTTCATTCCTTCTCGGAATATTCTCACCTGTCTTCCCCTAAGTTTTACCTGTTAGGTGAAAAAGTTAAATAGCTTTCACCCTTGCCTACTCCACTTCACTCTGAGTGCATTTTCCCTCTCTCCTTTTAGCGATCCTTTACAGTTCTTAGATCTCTAGCCTAGGATTTCAAATAGAGAACTTTGGGAGGAACTTTAGAGCATCCCTTCAAAGCTGAGAAGAACTTAGAACCCAGAGTGTCAGACTTAGGAGGGGATGTCAGAGCTGGAAAGGGGCCCTAAAAACAGAATGTCATAGCAAAAGGAGACCTTAAGTTACCAAGTTGGAAGGAGCCTTAGAACCAAAGAAGCTCTTAGAGAGTGGAATGTCAGAGCCAGAATGGAGTCTTAGAATGTGGAACGTCAGAGTCAGAAAGGGGTTCTAGAGCACAGGATGTCATAGCAAAAGGAGACCTTAGAATATATAGTAACCGAGTCGGAAGGAGCCTTAGAACATGGAATAGAACCAAAGAAGCTCTTAGAGAGTGGAATGTCAGAGCCAGAATGGGGCCCTCGAGCAAAGAAGGTCAAAGCAAAATGAGACCTTAGAATATACAGTAAAAGAGCTGTTGTATCTTGTTTTCTTTCTCATTTTCTCCCTTTTTGATCTGATTTTTCTTGTGCAGCATGAAAATTGTGGAAATATGTAGAGAAGAACTGCACATGCTTAATATAAATTGGATCACTTGCCGTCTAGGGGAGGGAATGGAGGGAAGGGAGGGAAAAAATTTGGAACTCTAAGTTATACAAGGGTGAATGTTAAAAATCATCCATATGTATATTTTGAAAATAAGAAGTTTTAATTAAAGAAAAGAATGTGGAATGTCAGAGCTAGAATGGACCCTTAGAATGTGGAACGTCAGAGTCAGAAAGGGGTTCTAGAGCACAGAATGTCATAGCAAAAAGAGACCTTAGAATATATAGTAACAGAGATGGAAGGAGCCTTAGAACATGGAACAGAACCAAAGTTCTTAGAGCATGGAATGTCAGAACCAGAATGGGGCCCTCGAGCACAGAAGGTCAAAGCAAAATGAAACCTTAGAATATACAGTAAAAGAGCTGTTGTATTTTGTTTTCTTTCTCATTTTTTTCCCTTTTTGATCTGATTTTTCTTTGTGCAGCATGAAAATTGTGGAAATATGTAGAGAAGAACTGCACATGCTTAATCTAGATTGAGTCACTTGTCGTCTAGGGGAGGGAATGGAGGGAAGGGAGGGAAAAAATTTGGAACTCTAAGTTATACAAGGGTGAATGTTAAAAATCATCCATACGTATATTTTGAAAATAAAAAGTTTTAATTAAAAAAAAAGAATGTGGAATGTCAGAGTTGGGAAGGACCTCAGAACATGGGATGGCAGGGCTGGAAGGGACCTAAGGACATAGAATGTCAGAGTTGGGAGGGACCTTAAGGATCTAGTCTGAAGCTCTCATTTTACAGATGAGAAGCAGCGGCCCAAAAAGGTCAGGGTGAGGATGGGAGGTCACACAGCAAACATCAGGAGCAGAAATGCCCTCCCAATCCCCCCCAGACCCACCCCGACCCCAGGACCACCACTTACAGTGGAAACGCTGCGTTCAGCCCCGCCTGACGACACACTCCAGCGCTTTTCTCTCTGCAGAGGGGAGGAAGGGAGTTGAGTGTCAGGCACCCGCCCGTGCCACAGAATGCCCAGCTGGGTCACCTCTGCCATGTCACGGGGACCAGGAAAGATGCAGGGCCCCAGAGTGAACCAAAGCATCCTAAACAGGGGGTACTGGGACCCAGGGATGTGAAGAGATTTTTGAACCTGGATCCTCTGACACTAGAGTCAGTGCCATCGCATGGTGCTTTTAGATACATCTCGTTTGGGGCAGTGAGGTGGCGCAGTGGATAGAGCCCCAGCCCTGAAGTCAGGAGGACCCGAGTTCAAATCTGATCTCAGACACTTAACACTTCCTAGCTGTGTGACCCTGGGCAAGTCATTGTCTCAGAAAAATAAATAAGTAAAAAGATAAATCTGGTTTCTTCTCACCTTGCCTGAGGCCGGGCCCCGGTAGCGATCGAAGGTGTGGAACTTCTGGTTCAGCTCGTGGTAGAGCTCTGAATGTCTCTTCCGTGTGTGCATCACCTTCTGAGGGGACAGGGAGGCTCAGGAAGAAGAGCTCCTCCGCCTCCCCGGGCCCTTCCCCTCAGATGGTCCCCTTTGCCCTCAGTGCACTCCCCCAGAGCCACCTGCCTTCTCATCCCCTGAACGCTGCTCAGCTACAGACCCTAGTGGGCAATGGCTCCAGATGGAGCCCTGGAGTCACCTCAGCTTGTAGGATCGGGGACTGAGAGAATGGGCCCCCCGCCCCACTGCTTCCTGGGAGAGATCTAGCCTCTCCCTATTCCCCTCTCACCAAAGAAAGCTCTTGAATGAAAATGATTTTTGATGGATCCTACCGAAGTGCTACCCTCTGGTACCCAAGTTCTAAACAGTGTCCTGATTCCTTGTTCTCCAGGACCGGGGCAAGGGGGGCTAAGGGGCCAAGCCATGGAGCAGAAGGGAGAGTCCCCCAGTACGCTGTAAGCACAGGCTCCCTGTCTCAGCAATCCTTACCTCAAAATCCAGGTCTGAATAGCGTAGCTTTTTCCGCTGCGGGTGTCGGGGGGAGTGGGGGGAATTGGGAGGGAAGGAGAAAAAACTGCTTTAGTACATGATTGGGAGAGACAGTAAAAGGACTTTGCTGGGGTGACATCCGGTGTCGGAAAGCCAAGGGTACCTTAGGTCTGCCTCGTCCTTCTACTGTGAGGGAACCGTGGGGACTCTCCCCGGGCCAGGGGGAAGCCTTGGGGCTGAGCCGTCCAAGCTTACAGAAGGCCCCAGGAGAGTGATGGAGCCGGAGGGGTGGCAGGGGCGCAGACCACAAGGGCTTCTCTCACGGGCATAATTCCCCCCAGGGCCTTCAGGCAGACCAAGCCCCCCCAGCTCCCGGGACACCCCTGGGCACACAAAGGGACGTGAGAGCATGGGTACCCACACGTGGATGCAGAGGCAGCTAGAGGCCCACGTGCTCCCAGAGCCCAGCCAGCAGGGCCCCCAGCCCCGCTCCCCTCATCCAGCTCTCCGCTCCTAGAGCCCGTCTTTCCTCCTCCTCGGCAAGCCTCCAAGGGAGACCCGTCCCCACTCTCGGCCAAGGACTGACGCAGTGACCACTCCCCCTGCCCACACTTCTCCCTGCTCCATCCCCTCTCTTCCTCTCCCCAGTCCCCAAACACCCTAGGCCTGCACCTCCTCTTGGAGACAAACAGTTCCTGAAAGATCCTGCAGCCAAGGACCCGTAATGGTGTCGAGCATACAGGAGGTGCTCCATAAATGCCCCTTAGAAGCTCTGGGTTCCTCTTAGACCCAACTCAAGATCCAGCTTGCGTAGGAGTCTTTGTTCTCCCAGCTGCTGGAGCCATCCCCACTACGGCTGCTTTTAGCTAGTGTGTGAGTGTGTGACACGCTGAGACAGGTCACTGGGCCCGAAGGACAGACAGAGGGGCTCAGGGGACGTCCCATCCCGCCCCCACTTGCAGGCTCGCTCCCTCAGCGCAGAGGCTATTGATGCTCTTTCCTCGCATCTCCGGAACTCAGTGTGGGAACTGGTCACAGAAAGCCCCTAACAGACTGACTGACCGTTGGACTGGATTGGAGGGACCAAAGTGGACCAAGGATCTGAAATCGGGGCCCCGGGTGTGAGCGCTGGCCCTGCTGCTTCCTGCCTACGAAGGCTGGACGAGTCCTTCCCTAGGCCTGGCCCACAGGAGGATCTGCCCAGTGGAAGGGGTTAGAGGAGAGCATCTCTGAGACTGCTTCTAGGGGAGCGGCGTGAGAGAGCACCGGCCTGGAACCAGGAACGTCCGAGTGCAAATCTGGCCTCGGTGGGTCCTAGCTACGTGACTGTGGGCAAGGCACTTAACCCTGCGTGCCTCAGTTTCCACATCTGCAGAATAAGGTGGAGAAGGAGATGGCAGATCACTCCAGTCTCTCTTCCAAGAAAATGCCCAATAGGGTCATAGAGTCAGACAGGACCGAAATGACTAAACTGCAAAGATTTCTTCTAGTTCTCAATCTTATAATCCTAGCTTCTACCTTGAGGTGCCATACTCTCTGTCTCTCTCTGCTCTCTGAGCATTTGAATCTCTATCTCCCCCCTCCTTCCTTCTCCTCCTTCTTCTCTGCCTTTCTCTCTGTCTGTCTCTGTCTGACTCTCTTTCTCCCTTTCCTTCCTCTTCCTCCTCTTTCTTCTCTCTCCATCATTCTATGACTCAGTCTCTGTCTCTCTGTCTGTCTCTGTCTCTCTCTCTTTCTCTCTCTGTCTCTCTCCCTCTGCCTTTCTCTCTGTCTCTCTGTCTGTGTGTGTCTGTCTCTGTCTCTCTGTGTCTCTCTTTCTCTGTCTCTGTGTGTTTGTGTCTCTGTCTCTTCTCTAGTATCTCTCTCTGTCTCTCTGTCTGTGTGTGTCTGTCTCTGTCTCTCTGTGTCTCTCTTTCTCTGTCTCTGTGTGTCTGTCTCTGTCTCTTCTCTAGTATCTCTCTCTGTCTCTCTCCCTCTGCCTTTCTCTCTGTCTCTCTGTCTGTGTGTGTCTGTCTCTGTCTCTTCTCTATTTCTTCTTCTCTCTTCCTGTCTGTCTCTCTCTGTCTGTCTCTCTGAATCTTCTCTGTCTCTTCTCTCTCTATTTCTTCCTCTCTGTCTCTGTCTCTCTCTCTTTCTCTCTCTGTCTCTGTGTGTCTGTCTCTGTCTCTTCTCTATTATCTCTATTTCTTTTTCTCTTTTCCTCTCTCTGTGTCTCTCTTTCTCTGTCTCTGTGTGTTTGTGTCTCTGTCTCTTCTCTTTTTCTTTCTCTCTCTCCCCTCCCACCATCCCCTAGCCTCACTGGGATTACCCCTCCCCCCCCCCCCCCCGCCATTTTCCCTGCATCCAGATCCCAAAGTCACGAAATCTCAGAACTTGAAGGAACTTCAGAAATCACTTAGTCCAACTCCTCATTCTTACAGAGGAAGAGATTTAGCCAATGTCACACGGCGAGTAAGCTCCAGGAAGAGCATCCAGGCCTCCTAATTCCCCCTTCACTTTTCTAATCTGGCTACGTTCTAGCCCCTCCCACATGGCTGAAAAACTTCAAGGCCGTTAGTGACCTCCTGGTTCCCCAATCCAGCGGCCTTTCCTCAACTCTTCGTCCTGTCCCATACCATCAGTCTGCAGGGAGATGCTCTTGCCTTCCACAGCCGCCCAACCTTGCTTCTCTCTGGCTGTTCACTGATTTATCTCCCTTCTCCCCTCCCCTGGAGCTCTGCCTGGGTCATCTCTTCCCTTTCTCTCCTCTCTCCTTGGACCATTTCATCCACTCTCATGGCTTCAGTTATCCTTGCAAGCGATTCCCGGTCCCCAGTGGACATTTGGACTCCATGACATCTGGACCAAAGGACTCCATCCCTCTCTTGGACTTGCTCCTCCTCCCAGTATCAGTAGTTGCTTTGGCTTAGGGCCTCCTCTGCCTTCGTCCTACTCTACCAGCCAGCCATCCCTATCACCATTCCCTTCCCTTCTCCGTCCCCCCCCCCCAATCCAGGCCTTCAGCTCCTCCTGCCTAAGCCATTCGGACAGCCTCCCGGAGCCCTCTCTACTTCAGCCTTTCTAAGAAAGGCTCCAACATCCCACCCTCCGAGGACCACTTCAGGAGACTAGAAATGGGGAAGGAAAGAATCACCCCAACATCATTCAAGATAGGGCTAGAGAAGGACAATTAATGAGTTCACAAACCCTGTTGACACTTCCCAGGATCAAGTCCCCCAGTTTCAGGGGGAAACCAAGCTTTGATTACAGACAGAAAAGGCTCGGGGAGCTCACTCTCTAAGCTGGGGACTGTCAGGCTGGCAGAAAACTCTCCCTTATTTTTCTCTCTCTCTTAAATTGCTGTTGCCACTTCCCAGGCAGACCTCCCCATCTCGCATCCTGCTTCTCCCGGCACTCCATGCTCTGGGCAAACTGAATTCTTTCTTTCCCTCCGGCCTACGTTTCTGTGACCGCGTGGGCTCACGCTGATCTGGGGCCCGTTTGCCTTCTGAGTTCTTACCTGTCTTCTTAAAGCTCAATTTAAATGCTGCCTCCTCCAGGAAGCCTCCCTGATCTCCCCCACCCTTCCATCACCCTGTGACTGCACTAAGCTCCTTAGATTCTGCTTTGCTGTCTCCCCCCCTTTATCTGGCCACAGATCGTGGCCCAGCCTCCGAGTTCCATGGGGAAGACCCCGGGACGCTCCTGCCCTTCCTCCTCCCGCGGCCCGCTCACCTCCAGAGAGCCCAGCTTCATGGTGGAGCCAGGCACAGTTCGGGGCATGGTGCGGCTGCGTTCGCCCGGCTCGGGGGCGGGGCCCTGGCGAGCGCCCGATGGGGCCGGGGGCGGGGGCTGGAAGGGCACCCCATAGGGGTTCTGCAGAGTTCCGTAAGCCGGGCCCAGGCCCAGGCCCACATGGTCCACGGACAGGAAGCTGGGGTAGGCCTCCGTCTGGGCCAGCCCCTTCCCCCCACGCCGAGGGGTGCCCTCGGGCCTGGCCCGCTTGGTTTCCTCGCGGGCGCCAGGCTGGAGGCTCAGAGTCCTCCGGGGCAGCACCGTGTACTCCCCCTCGCCCCCGGGGTCCCCGGACCGCAGCCAGGTGTAGTCCAGCTGCCGGAGGCTGCTCTCCCCACACATGTACACGGGGTTGCTGTCGTGCGCATGGGGGGGCTCGCCCACACCAGGGGAGGGCACTGGCATGGGCACCAAGATGTTGCCCGGCAGTGGGGAGAAGTTCATCCCGCCCTCTGTGCCCATGAGGCAGGGCTTGGAGTCCTCGTCCTCATCCAGCGACAGGCGGGACAGCGTGGCCGTGATGGTGGAGGGGTTGCAGGTATTGACTTCCTTGAACAGAACTGGGGGAAGGGGAGAGGGAGTGGACTCAGGAACCCCGATGGGCACCGTGTCCGCCTCTGAGCCCTGCCACAAAGCCTGTTCCAAGGACAGACCCGGACCCAGATCCCTCTAAAGCAGGGGCAAAGCCTTGCCTGACTGACTGGTCCTGGATCAGGGTCTCAGATCCCGGGAGGGACCCCAGACTCCCAGCCTGTCACAGCAAGGACCCTTGCAGTCACCCACTCTGAAGCCAGGGAGGAGGCACGAATGCTGTTCCCCGCCCCTTAGGCCCCCACATAGGTGCTCCTCTGCCCCTCCCCTCCCCTCCACATCACACATACATGCCTCCTATCCAAAGCCCCTCTTCCTGGCCCGTGCTGGTACCTTGAATGATTCCTGGGCAGAGCAGCCCAATGACATGAGCCCCCAGTGCCTCATGGCCCAGGAAGGGGACTCTTCCAGGTCCAGGTCCTTAGCCATGGTGCTCCTTTTCCCTTTCCCACAGGGTTTCCTCCCCCCTCCCCTCCCTAGCTGGGGT
Organism: Antechinus flavipes; assembly: GCF_016432865.1. Classification (NCBI taxonomy): domain Eukaryota; kingdom Metazoa; phylum Chordata; class Mammalia; order Dasyuromorphia; family Dasyuridae; genus Antechinus; species Antechinus flavipes. The sequence continues at coordinate 567,243,368 of NC_067400.1, forward strand.
CTCACCACTCCTGAGCGTTCACACCTCACCTGTCTGACACGCCAAGTCCACGTCCTTTTCAAAATCTGTCTATAGGCAGAGAGGGGAAGGGGGTTGGGAAGAAGGGAAGAAAAAGGATAAAAGGGGCACTGGAAGGAAGAGGCTCTCCTCCTCTGCCCTAGACCTTCCCTTCCCTGAAGCTTGGTGGGAGGAAGCTAAATTGAGCTAGAAGCTGCCTTAAAACAAAGAAGCTTGAGCTGGAAGGCACCTTGGAGGTCAGATTTAACCCCTTCTTTTTACAGACGAGGAAACTGAGGCTCAGGAAGGAGGCTGGTCTTGCCCAGAGTTTCACAGTGAATCAGTCGCAAGGACAAGACAAGATGTCAGCTCCCCCGACCATGCAGGACTCAGCCTCTTGTACCATGATGGTGCTCTTATGCGCCAGTGAAGCCTCATCCTTTCTCCCAACCCTACAAGTCAGGGGCTAGCTCTGTCTGCACAGTCTCTGTCCTCCTCAAGGTTAACGCTTGGGGCAACATGATGTGGGGCTGAAGACATGCTGAAGAGGGCCCCAGTTGCTCCGGGGGTGTCCACCGGCCCTGCCCACATCACTCACCATGACCTGGATCTGCCCGTTCTTACAGGATCCAGGTGAGTTCTCATTGTCCTGGCTCTTGCAAACCCCGATCTGGCATTTCACCACGTCTTGGACCTAAGCCAGGCAAGAGGCATTGGTGGGTCCTGGACCTGGCAGAAAAGTCCTAGTCTAGGACTCCACCTGTCACGGCCTCCCTCAGAAGGCTGGGAGCCGCCCAGGCTCTCAGGTCCAACTCAGCTCCTCCATCCTCCCAGAGACAGCTACTCACTATCCCAGATCCTCCCACCCTGGCCTGACTCCCTCCTCATGCTCCCCTGGGCCTGTCCTGCCCATGCCCAGGAAAAACAAAGCCAGATCCTCCCATCCTGAGACAGAGAGAGCAGGGATGAGGTAGAGGAGGAAGAGATGGAAGACTGCAGAGAGAAATGGCAGAGATGGAGGAGGGTGGGAACAAAGTGAGGAGACAAGGACTGGGGAGAGACAGGAACTGGACAGAGATGGACATCTGAGGGCCAGGAGACATCCAGAAGCTAAATGAGAATGGGCAAGGTGAGATGGGAGAGATGGAGAGATGGAGAGATGGAAGAGATGGAAGAGATGGAAGAGATGGAGAGATGGAAGAGATGGAGACATGAAAGAGATGGAAGAGATGGAAAGGATGGAGAGATGGGAGAGATGGAGAGATAGAGAGATGGGAGAGATGGAAGAGATGGAAGGGATGGAAAGGATGGAGAGATGGGAGAGATGGAGAGATGGAAGAGATGGAGAAATGGAAGAGATAGAAGAGATGGAGAGATGGAGAGAGATGGGTGAAATGGGAGTGATGGAGAGATGGAGAAATGGGAGAGATGGGAGAGACAGAGATTGGAGAGATGGAGAGAGATGGGTGAAATGGGAGAGATGGAGAGACGGGAGAGATGGAGAGATGGAGAGATGGGTGAGATGGGTGAGATTGGAGAGATGGAGAGACGGGAGAGACGGGAGAGATGGAGAGATGGGTGAGATAGGAGAGATATAAAGAGAAAGAGACAGAGAGACATACCTAGAAACAGAAAAAAGAGACACAGAAAGAGACAGAAATAGAGAGAAGAGATATAAAGAGAGTCAGAGACAGAGAAATAGAGACAAAGAAAGACAGAGAGAGAGAGGAAAGAGGAGACAAAGACAGAAAGAGAGACAGGGAAAGAGAAGAGACATAGAGACAGAAACAGGGTCAAAGACAGAGAGATGGAATCAGAGAGAGAGAGACAGAGAGCCAGCTCCTAGAGAGGCCCAGAAAGACCTAAGCTGGGAGCTCATGGGGAGGATCCTCCTGGACACTTGGCAAGGAGACCCAAATTCTGACTCCCTGTGACCCCATCTGGGGTTTTCCTGACAAAAATAGTGGAGTAGTTTGCCATTTACTTCTCCAGCTCATTTTACAGATGAGGAAATTGAGGCAAACTTTTTTTTTTTTGCTGAAGATCACCCTGCTAGGAAGTGCCTGAGACTGGATTCTCTATCCTTGGGTCACCTAACTGCCCTTTCTCTACCACCAGACCAGACACAGAGCCGCTGATCCCTCAGAGGGTCTCTGCTCTCCCCACTTGTGCCTGAGCCTCCCAGAACTCCAAGGACACAGGAGCCTTGGTCAGTAATGGCCCCGCCGAGGGTGCTGAGCTGGGGAGAAGGGACGGTCCCTGTGACCAGCCCCTGTCCCCAGTATGGTGAGCTCAGGAGCAGGCCCTTCTCCGGTCCTCGCCTTCTCCCCCTGCACCGCCAGGGGACAGAGCCCCCAGAGTCAGGGCCGGGGAACGGGGTCGGGTCCCCACCTCTCTTCGCAGAAAGCAGTGCACGGCGATGATGACAAAGCCCTGGACAGAGTTGAAGATGGCGAAGAGGACCTGGAAGAGGATGGAGCGCCTGTCCGTCATGGCCAGGACAGCGGACATCCAGGTGAGCGCGAGCAGCGGCAGCACCACGCAGGAGCTCCAGAGTGAGGCCCTGCAGGGAGCAGAGAGACAGCAGGTGGGCACGTCGGCCCTCGGGTGCACCCACGATCCCCGGGGCCGGGCTGGGACGTCTGGGCTCGAGCTGCAGGGACCTCCGAGGTAACCGGGGAGAAAAGACCCAGAGCTGAGCTCTGCACGCAGGAGAGTCAGGCCCAGTCAGAGAGACAGAGGAGAGCAGAGAGAGACCAAAACTGAGATTCAGAGACAGACAGACCACAGGGTGACAGAGCTCAAAGACCTCGCGTGGCCTCGTTTTACAGAGCGGGAAACTGAGGCACCAGGAAGGTGAGTGACCTGCCCAAAGTCACGGGCAGTAGCACCAGAGGCAAGCCTGGAACACAGGTCTGGGTTTCAGAGCCATCCCTTTCTTGCCATGCTGTGCAGCCTCCCAGAGGAGACCCCGAAGAGAAACAAGTGGAGGTCTGTGCCCACCGAGGGGCAGCAGGGGAGAGACAAATGCAGAGAAGGGGGAGCCGTTGTGAGACAGATACAGAAGTGGGGGTGTGAGAGACAGACAGACACAGAGAGAGACAGAGACAGAAGGGGGTTGTGTGTGTGAGAGAGAGACAGAGAGAGAGAGACAGACAGACAGACAGACAGACACAGAAACTGAAATTGGAAGAAAGGCAGAGACAAGATGAAGAGAAAAGAGTAAGAAGGTGAAGGAGTGACTGAAAGGGGCCGGGGATGAGTCTCCCCCAAACCCACACTGCTCCCTCTGCAGCCTGAAGGCAGGGAGCTTGGACCTGAGTGCCAGAAGGCCCAAGGACATCACCGGTACCCCTCGTTCAGAGGCCTCCGTCTGACTTTTGTCCCTTTCCCTTCCCTGACTCCCTCCGGTGCTGAAGGGAGAGGAGGACAGAGGGGCTTCTGTGCCCAAGGAAAGGAGAGTGGCTGGCAAGACCCCCCTCATGCTTGATGCTTCCCCCACTGGCATTAGTACCCGTGAGATGGCAAGGGTCAGACTAAAGGGTCTGTCTGGGCTCACGGCATCACAAGTGAAACAATAACAAGCTGGAAGCTGTTGAGGGGCTTGGGACCCTCATCACGAGATCAATGGAAAGAAGCATTTAGTTTAGGTAAGAAAAGTGGGAGTTAGTGGGAGGGAAGGGTAGAGCTGCACTAGCCCTTTAAGTATCTGCAGGGCTGTCATAAGGAAGAGCTCAGATCCTTGCTCCATTCAGCCCCAGAAGGCAGAGCAGAAGGTGCTGAGAAGACCTTGATTCTGTCTCAAAGGAGAATGGGCTCCCTCCTGGGAGGTAGTGAGCTCTCCGTCACCGGAGAGCTCCAAGCAGAGATGGAACCGACCACTTCTTTGCCAAAGATGCTGCAAGCGGGCTTTCTGCTTTAGAGGCTGCCCTCCGAGGTCTCCTCCCCAGGTCTCCAAAGGACTGAGGCTCGGAAGGGACCAGAGAGACCCATGGGACCGACTCTCCCCCTCTTTTTCTTTTTTTAGGGTAAGAAAACCGAGATGAGGGATAAGGAGCAGGAATTGCACTGGGATTCCTCGGGACACTAATGGCCTCCTCAGGTTCTCGAGCAAGGAGATGGGACAGGCCGGGCTGCCCATCCTTGGGGTCCCCTTCTCCAGGAAGGTCCCTGAGCTCCCCCAGTGCCAGCCCCCCTCCCCTCCGCCCAGCCCCCCTTCCCCACCCACCCCGCCCATGGGGCAGGACTAACATGGCGTTCCTGGCTGTGACCGAGCTGAGCAGGGGGCTGGGGACCATTCCACAGGCCGAGCAGGGGAGGAGGAGGAGGCTGGCACAGGGGAGCCGCTGCGGGCTTGGGGGGCACAGACACGGGGGAGGAGAGGGACGGATGGAAAACCAGGGAGAGACGGAGGCAGAGCCAGCCCCGGAACGGGGGGGAGGGGAAGGGCAGACGAGAGAAAGAGAGAGCCCGGTTAGTGTGGGCCAGGCCGCGGCCCTGCTCGCCACCACAGCTGCCTACTCCTAGACCGCCCCAAAGTGGGCAGAAGCACTTGCCTGGAAGAGGCCCTGGGAGGGAGACGGGTCAGTGTCCCTATCCCCATTTCACAGATGAGGAAACTGAGGCCAGAAGAAGGGAGGCTCAAAGCTTTGGGACCTTGGATCTCAGCCCCGTGTCCTGCTCTCAGTCTGGTGCTCCTTCCATGACTCGGGGAAGACTGCTTCCCTCCTGCCCTCCTGCCCTCCTGCCCTCTCTGTGGGGGTGCCAGCAGCCATAGGCCCTCTGGGGGAGACTCGGGGACCCTGGGCCGCCCTGATGCTAGGGCCAGGGCCCCAAGGGGTGGGCAGCAGAGGCGGGGCCCGGGACCGGGTCTAGCTTACGCAGCGCGCTGCTTCTTAGACTTGTCGGAGATCCCGTCGCGGGTCATGAGCTTGTTGAAGACGATGATTCCAATGAGCATGTTCACCTGAGGAAAAGCGGGGGGGGGGGTCACAGAGGGCCCCCCGCCAGGGCGGGAAGTGGGCCATGACACAGAGCCCGGCCACCTGGCCCGGAGGCAGGGGGGGATGGTCTGGTTGACTCCTGCGGGCCCCACCACCCCATGTGCCCAGGGACCCGAGGCAAGGAGCACCTACCAGAACGATGACCGCCGCGGGGCCCACGAAGGCATAGAGAAGCCCCCCCTCCAGGGAGAGCCAGCAGCTGGGACAAGAACAAGGCTGTCAGAGGGGTCCAATCCCAACACCCAGCCCTCCTTGTTTCACAGACAAGTAAACTGAGGCAGAGGCAGAGCTCTCTGCCCCTCCCCCCAGTCCCATTCTGGCCCCCCACTCAGCTAAACCTCCCCGAGGAAGCCCCCTCTGCGTCCTAGCCCCCTCCCTCACTAGGAGCCCCCTCTCACATCGGCAGGCACTTCATACAGTTCAGACACCGTCACAGAACTTTACTGTCCTCACTGTGCCTCAGGGGAAACTGAGGCGGGGGGGGAGGGGGCTTGCCCCGAGCCACCCAGGGAGCCTGAGGCTGCCTCCTGGGCCAGAAGGCCTTCGCTTCCTATAAGCCTCAGCCGAGGATGGCCTCCCTGGAGCCTTTCCGCTCTGAGCCTCCCTCCCACCACCTTGTCCCCATCCTCCCCTAGACCACAGGCTCCTTGGGGGCAGGGCCTGATTCGTTCTCCGCATCCCTGGCCCTGGGCGGGCACCTCGCACAGAGGGAGAGGTGGATGGATGAGTGCCCCTCCCCTGCCCCCAAAGACCCTCACACCATCCCCTCCCCAGTCCCCCCTTTTCTGAGTGCCTCACGTACTAGCTGGCCGTGCCGTAGCCTTTCGTTCGCGTGAAGCCGACTGACACAGCCACCACCAGAGCGGGCAAGCCTGGGGAGAGAGGGCAGTCAGGAGGAAGGAGCCTGGGGAGGCCGGGGAGGCTGGGAGGCCAGGAGAGGGGAGGCAGGAGGCCAGACTGGGGAGGCCAGGAGAGAAAGGGAGGGAGGGAGGCCTGGGGAGGCTGGGATCTTCCTCCTGCCTCTGGCCAGATGGAGACTAGAGGCTCATTTTACAGATAGGAAAATTGAGGCCCCAAAGGTGATCATGATGAATTGGTAGCAGAACTAGGATCTGAACAGGGGTCTCCCTGCTCCCAGACTGGGGGAGGCATCCCTGCTCCCCCAGCTCCCATCACACAAGGTCGGACTACGGGCAGTGCACTTCATACCCCCCACTATACTGAGCAGGGGCTGGGACGTCCTTCCCTCTTCCCAGCAGAAGCAGACGCCCAGGGGCCTCCAAGGGCACCACCACTGACTCCCGGGCCAGGAACCTCTCCCCAGATTTGCTTGTGGGCCAGCTCCCACCCAGCCCGGGCTCCCCGGGGAGACCCCAGGTCGCAGACAGGGCCCGAGGGCCCTGGAGGGGCCGCATCAAGCCCTCGTTTCCAGACTGAGGGGCCGGGTGCAGAGGCCCCCGCCCAGGGTTCCCTCTGCCGCTCTCCCACTCACCCCATCCCAGACACAGAAAGCGCTTGCGGACCAGGCGCGTACGGATGCGGCCAATGACGGACAGGTAGGACTGCCAGGCCTCCGTGAGCACCCAGCAGAAGGAGGAGAGGAAGAAGAAGTGAAGGAACGCCGCCGTCATGGTGCAGACGCCCTGGAATGGAAGGGAGGAGCTCATTCCCCAGCTGCCCCCTCTCCATGGCCCACCCTCTGGCCTGACAAGGCTGCACCCCCTCAGGAACCTGAGACCCCTGCAAGCTGATTCTCCCCATTTACCACCTGGGAAACTGAGACTAAATGACGGGTCTGCATTGGGGGCGCAGAACACACCAGAGCTCAGAGGAGTGGACAGAATCTGAACTTGGGCTCCCTGACCCTGAAAGGAGACCCTTTCACATGCCCATGCTGCCCAACCTTGGCTTCGGGGGTGCCCTTGCTGGCTCTCCAATGGGGTGGGCACAGCAACTGGCACCGCTTCAGGCTCCCATGGAGCAGGAGGGCACCGGGACCCCTCCCCCTTCCCAGCGTACCAGAGGCTCCCAGAGCCCCCCCTTCCAGCGCCCACACACAGCACGACACAGGCCCGGTGACACACTCAGGCAGCCAGGAGAGGCGGGAGCCCACCCACGCTCAGACGCAGCTCCAGGGACAGACGCAGACGCCGAGCCGGCGCTGTCACGGGCAGAGGGGTGTGAGTGTTCTCCCACTGAGCCCCCCACGGCCCCCAGGGGCCCCTCACAGCCCCCGCCTCGGGCCCGGCACCTGCCTTGCTCAGGATCTGGGACTGCCCCACCAGGATGAGCACGTTGGAGGCCAGGATAGAGACGCAGAAGTTCAGGAGGATGATGGAGCGCTCGGACTTGATGAATCTGGGGGGGCAGAAAGGGCAGGGGGGAGAGACACCCACTGCGGAGGGGCTGGGGCACAGGGGTGGTCCCACGTTTCCCCGAGCGCCTCCCTGCAGCGCCACTCACAAAGGGCCCATCAGCACCCAGGGCAGGGACTCATCCAAGGCCACACAAACAATATGGGGCAGGACGAGCACCCAGAACCCGGGGTTCTAGGCTCTGGATTCCAGGTTCTTTCACCGGCCTCTATCCGGGCCCCCAGCTGCCTCCCTCCCTCCCCGCCACCCCTTGTCCCTCACATGCACGCACGCACCTCCAAAAGGCAGCATAGATGGCAAGAAGGGTGAGCAGGGCCATGCAGGAAACAGCGCAGCCGATCATGAGGGGCACAGAGGGGGCACCTGAGAGCTCCAGACTCTAGGCCAGAGAGAGGGGGAGTCAGGGAGCAGCAGATGGGGGGCCTCAGAGGAGAGGAAGCTCAGCTCTAGTGCCCTCTGCCCCCACGGGTTCTCTACAGGGGCCAGGCTCAGCTGGGACTGTCTGTGCTGGGGACTCTTGGGTCACAGGGGTTATACACAGGGGGTCAGAGCTGGGAGGGCTCTTAGAACCCAGAGTCAGAGGGAGAAGGAACCCTAGAATATAGAATATCAGAGGGGACAGAGACCCTAGAACCCAGAAAATCAGAGCTAAGAATTTTAGAATATGGAATGTTAGAGGTGAAAGGAAGCTTAGAATACAGAATGTAAAAAGATAAGGGCCCTTAGAACACAGGATGTCAGTGGAGAAGGGCCTTAAATGTCCCTCAGCCTGCCTCTCTGGTTTTACAGATGGGGAAACTGAGCCTCAGAATGGGGACGGGCCATGCGAGCAGAGGCTCCTCCGCGGCTCTCCATGACGGAGCCACCAGGGGGGAGGGGCAGAGGTGGGGAGGGAGACTGGTCCCTACTGTGCCTCGTGGCGATGTCCGCGGACACACACACACACACGTGAAATGCCAGAATGGCTCTCTCTTTCACACACTGCACACACCCCCTCACCAGGTCCTTGGGCAGCTGGGCAAGGACGGCAAAAGTAGACAGCTGCTGGCATTGGCAACGCGTGTGGGCCGGCTGGGTCTCCAGGGTCTGGCAGCTGTCCGTGTCCCACTCCCCAGAGCTGGCATCCCTACAGACGGGGAGGCAGCCTGGTCATGAAGGCAGAGTGGCCCAGAAGAGGCTCTGCCTCTGGTCCATGGCCCAGGGCCGGTCTGAGTGCTTGGGGTCTGGAGGGCAGCTCCTCCACACAGAGGGGTGCCCAGGGGGAGTGGAACAGTCAGGGCGAGTCAGTCAGTGGCCTGGCCAGGCCCTCCCACTGCCCCAAGCAGCTCTGCCCCAGGCCAGGCTGGACTCCGGGGCCCAGGTCCATGGCCAGTCCAACCACCTCTGGGCTCTGGGGTCCAGGTCCAAGGCCAGGCCAGGCTGCCTCTAGGCCCCTGTGTACTCACGCTCTAGAGTAATCCCACGTGGCACAGTGGGGATCTGAGGTACCCTGTGGGACAGAGAGACGCCGGGTCAGGGGCAGTCGGGCCTAGCCTCAAGGCCGCTCTCCTTCCCCCTGCCCAGCCCTGCAGATGTATGAGGGCGGAGGACCAAAATGAGGGCAGCCATGGGGTACGGGGGCAAAGAGAAGGGGCGCTGCAGCAGAGATGGCAGAGAAACCAGGGTCTCCACGCTCCCACCCCAGGGGACCTGGGCCCGGGCACCCCTTGACCTCACTCACATTGATGACGTGGGACAGCTCCACAGTAATTAGGGGTTCCGTCGGCTTGGTGGGTGGCCGGACCGTAACCGTCAGGACCCTGGAACTAACTGCCAGTGGGGGCCTGTGGACAAGGGAGCGAGGTGAGAGCTTGGGACAGCGGGGGTCTGAGGGATCCACCTGGGGGGTCCCCAGACTTGGCCTTACCTGGGGGCTGGCAAGATGAGGCCCAGAGTCCGGTACAGCACGGCTCCGATCACAAAGTAGGAGGATTCGTCGGTTTCTGGGGGGAGAGGGAGACACAGGGTTGAGGGGGCCACGGGCACATGGCCTGGCCTGGCCCCCCCCCCCGGGCCCAGTGCAGGGAAGGTCTTACCAGAAGATGGGAGGCTCAGCACCTCCTTGGGCAAGAAGAGCCGGTCCTCTGAGTGCCGGGCCCAGTCCTTCATGCCCCGGCGGCCCCGCATGGGAAAGGTGATGTCGCTGGAGACAGCAGACACCGGCTCCCTCTGGATGCTGATCACTGCAGGGGCCGGGCCCAGGGAGGCCCGGGGGTGCCGAGAGAGGGCACCACAGGGAGAGACAGGGAAGGGGAAGGAGCACAGAGGGGCAAATCAGTACCATCTCCCTAGGGTACTGCCCGGCTCTGCTGTGCTCCCAGCCCAGCCCCCCTGCCCTTCTCCGGAGGAAGCGCATCCCAGTCCATACCCAGATTGTCGGTGACGATGAGGGAACTCTGAAAAGCCTTGAGCGCATCCCCCACCAGATGGATGAAATCCTCCACCACCCGCAGCAGGTGCACGGAGCCCGGGGACACCTGGAAGCCACAGGCAGCATGAGGAGCCAGCCTGGAGGCCCAGGGCTGGGGAGAGGGCCCCTGCTGGCTCTCGCTGAGCCCCCCAAGCTCCCACCCACAGCCCAAGGCCCTGCCCTGGTCCTCTTAACCTGTTGAGCATCATCCCACTTCTCCTTGTTCTCTGCATCCACCATGTAGCTGACAACCTGAAAGAAGCGCTGTAGGGGGAGGGAGAGCTTAAGTGGGGGTCAGGGTTGTGCTGGGTCCTGGCACTGTCTGCCCCCTGAGTCCACACGGAGAGCTCCCAGAAGCCATGCCTTGCCAAAGGTGGCGGGGCACCCCTTCCTCCTCTACCCCTCATGGCCCCCGGGGCAGGCTCCCTCTGGATGCTGGTCATGCAGGGGGCTGGGGCCATGTCTGTAAGGGAGTTCTCAGGGCACACATGGAAGGACAAGCCCCTGCAGGTCCCCTAGGTAGTGGCTGTGTGGCCAGCCTATCCCCCACGTCCATGTACAGTGAGGAGGTCAGGCCCGGTGACCCCTGGGGTCAGCAGCTGCCCAATGCTAAGCGCCCAGCCCTGCCACCTGGACATCATCCGCCGAGGGCACGTAGGTGGCTCTCTTGAAGGTGTCGGTGACGTTCCTCAGGATGTCCACAGAAAAGAGCAGGTCCCCACTGTAATAGGTGCGCCGGGCCAGAAGCTCCAGCAGGCTTCGGACCACCTGAGACATGCCCTCGCCAGCCAGCATCCGCTGGCCCTTGGCCAGATGTTCCCGCAGCTGGGGGGGCAAGAAGGAGGGGGGTCAGCTCTAGCCCCTCTCCTGGGACTAACACAGAGCCCCCCCAAACCAACCACAGCCAGAGAGACAGAGAAATGGGGGGAGGGGGGAGATGGAGACAGAGACAGTCACAGAGACAGGGATAGAGACAGAGATCAGAAAGAGAAAGAGACAAGAGAGAGACAGAGAGAGGGACAGAGACAGTCACAGAGACAGGGATAGAGAGATAGAGACAGAAAGAGAGAGACAAGGAGAGAGGAAAGCCAGGGATACCACAAGACAGACAGGGAGAGACAGACAGACATCTGGGAGGGGCAGGTGGGGACCAGAGTAGCAGGACACACAGACAGACACACAGACAGACCCGAGAGCGCAGGCTAGAGCCAGGCACACCTGTGTGCAAATCCTGAGGCAGTGGGGGCCAGGATTCCGGCCGCCCTGCCCACCCACCCACTCCTCTGCACCCCAGCAGGTGGGGAGAGGAGGTCCCGGGCTGCCCCTACCGAAAGGTGCAGGTAGCGGTACTCATGAGAGATGCACCGGGCGAAGCTGGGCAGGCCCCAGTAAGCCACGCCCTGGGCGCTGAGCAGGCAGCGGCGGCTGGCAGACCCTAGAACAGAGAAGAGCATCCGGTGTGGGGATTGAGCAACAGTGGCCGGCGGGGAAGGGGCACAGGCGATGGCAGCCCCTACCTGTGGCGTTGGGCGGGCACTTGTTGTAGATGATTTCTCCCGCAGCCGTCTTCTTCCAGGTCATCAGCATGACGTACTCATCCCTGCACATCTCATGGAGGGCTAAGGAGGGGAGCAGCTGAGCCTGAGCCTGGGGGACCCACGCTCATAGCACCCTCTGCAGCTGTCTCCCAGGTGACCTCGAGATCCCAAAGCCTTCCTGGAGGACGGAGGGAATGCCTCCCTCTCCAGGAGACCTCCCAGCTCTGAGCAATCTCCCCTTGGGCAGGTGACCCCGGGAGGTTTCCTCGGCTCCTTCCCTGCAGCCATGCCCCTGGCTCGGGGGCCCCGTCCTTGCCCCTGACGTTGCTCTGGCTGAGCGAGCCCGAGCCCTCTCCGTCGTCTCCCTCCCGTCCTGCCCCTGCTGGCAGCATGCCGGCCCCGGCGGGGAGGTACCTGGACACTTCTTCTCATTGCATGTCTTCACCTCCTCACCGCTGCCCTCACAGGGGTATCCCTGCACCCCCGTCCCCTGGCACATGCGGAAGCGTCGCTGCCAGCCTGTGTCACAGGTCTTGGAGCACAGGCTCCAAGGATTCCACGGGCCCCACTTGCCATCAGCTGCTTGGAGGAGGGCACCCATAAGGCATGGGGGCAGAGGCCCAGGCGGGCACCCACTTCCCTCCATGCCCGCTAGCCCTTGGACGCCCTGCCCAAGGGGGCAAGGTGGGGGCAGGGGGATGTGGGGGGATCCTGTTTGAAGCCGCCAGAATGTGGAACTGGAAAAGATCCCTCTTATTCTATGGCTAAGGAAACCAGAACCCAGAGAGCAGGCTTGCCCAGCATTACACTTGTGGAAAGCAGCAGAGCTGGGATCTGAGCCCATGTTCCCAGACGCCCGAGCCCAGGGCTCTTTCGGCCCCACCGCCCTTGACAGTGAGCTCGGGTCACTCCCCACCACGGCTCACCTGGGCACTCCGGGTTGCTGCACTCTCGGGCATCGGCATGGGCACCCCGGCACTCGCCCCAGCCGTGGGCCGTCACACTACACCGGCGGCTGCGCTGCTGGGTCCCATTGGCACAGGACACGGAGCAGCGGCTCCAGGGGCCCCACTCCAGCCACTGACCTTCCACTGCCCCAGGGAGACAGAAACAGAGAGGACGCCAGATGGTGAGCTAAGGAGAAGGGGGCAGCAGCAAAGGGCACAGGGTTCAGAAGGGGAAGGGACCTCAGGGACCACCTAGTCCCCCCTTGCTGTACCAACAAGGAAACAGAGGCCCATCGCAGGCACTCAAAGGTGGTCCTGGGGCTGATTTCTCAACCATATTCTCCACCTCCAAATACACATCTGGGACATTTCCACTGTGCCACGCTGGCTGGGTTCATGCCCAAGGGGCACCTGTTCTTGAGTCCTGGCCCATAGGGGTGAGCCCACTCTAAGCCCCCAGGAGCAGGCCAGAGAACAAGGAAGGGAAAGCCTACTGCACATGTCCTGTCCCCAGGCTCACCCACCACAGGCACCACGAGCCTGTGAGAACAGGAGCCATCAGAGGCCCAGAGGAGGCTCCAGGGAAAAGGTCTCCATAATCTGCCTCCGGACCCCAAGCCTCTTAACAACCCTGACCCAAAACCAAGGCACTGAGTATGCCCCCGGTCCCAAGGACCTGTCCTCCTCACTTTGGGGGACACCAGGAAGAGGAGAAAGCATGTCAGCAGCAAGGCCCCCCACTCCAATCTGCTACCTCTGAGGACCCGGGCTCTTTCTGAAGATCTGGGCTGGTTAAGTCTCCCTTTAGGGAGCCTCCCCCATTATTCCTCCTGTCACCGTCATACACGTGTGCTCCTTTGTATTACAGAACAGAACCTGAGGTCCAGACAGTCCAAGTCATTCTTCCCCAAGGTCACCAGGCTGCTGTCCAGTGCTGGGCCTCCCCATGGCCAAGGCCAGGGTTCTGGGACACTTTGGACTCCGAGGATCATCAGGGATTAACCAGATATCTGCCCCCAGACCCTCACAAACCCATCACTAGAAATCCTACTGCCCTTAGAGAATGGAGTTAGGGGTCTTTCCCCTCAGTTCTTTTGGGGGCCCATGGTAAAGCTGGAAAAGACCCTCTACCCAAACCTCAAGGCTTCCCCTTCCAACCCCAGCAGCCAGGACACAGTTTAAAATCCAGGACGGGTCTCCCCATCTGGCCCTTTCCCACTTCAATGGTCCTCCCCAGCCCCAACTCCAGCCCAGCTCACATCTTGGACTCCTTTTTGCCCAAGAGACTCAGTAGGTAACGCCAGCGCCCTGGCAAAGGAAGGTGAGGGGTCAGCAGGACTGGGGGTGGTGAGGCAGGGGAGAGGGGAGCAGAGGAGAGGAGGGAAGGGGAGGGCGCTACTGACCCGGACAGGCAGCCAGGTTGCAGAGCTTAGTCTGCAGCTCGGGACCTTCGCAGGTCTTCCCACCGTGCTGGGGGGGCACACAGCTCCGCGTCCGGCTCCGGGACCCCCGCCCGCAGGTGCGGGAACACAGGCTCCAGGGCCCCCACTCCTCCCACAGGCCAGGAACTGTAAGGAAGCACGCCACCCAAGTCACCTCTCCCCACCCACCACCGCTCCAGGCTTAACACACCCCAGGGAAGGCCAGGACCCCTGGCCCCAGCCAGGATCCCAGGACTGCCTCCTCCCAGCAAGCGGAAGGCCCCCCTACAATGACAGAGGAGGAAAGGACTTCACAAGAGCACCTGGTCCGACCCCTTCCTTTTTACAGGAGGGACCGAGGTCCAGGGGGCAGAAAGCATCAGCTGACAGTCACAACACAGGGAGAGCAGACAAGCCTCGAGCCCCAACTCAGGAGCAGAGCTCTTTCCACTACACCACAGAAGCCATCAGCCCTTTGTCCAGATTCTGACCCTGGAGGAGGCCGGGGGCCAGTGCTGTCACCCCCGTGCGCCTCAGGCGGGAAAGCAGGAACGCTGTCTGCCCCTCCCGGAGGCTACAAGATGCCCCCTTCATTATCAGGCAGGAAAGAGTGGATGGATGGGTGTGGAGGGGTGGGCTCAGACAGTCAGAGCGGAGGGTTTCTCTGCACTACTCTCACTTTACAGATGAGGGAACTGAGGCTCAGAGAGTGGAAATTACTAGCCCAAGCTCACACAGGCCTTAAGTGGCAAGGCTGGGGTTTGAATTTAGAAATGGGAAAGCCCTATGTCCTTCATAGTCACCATGCCCTGCGCCAAGGCCCAAAGATAATAGGGTCAAATGTTATCTCCCCCAACGGAGAGCTGGGGACAATCCAAAGTCAGGGGCTGGCGAAGGAGCTATGTGTGTGGAGGGTACAGGACGGAGAGGGGGGGCCCAGCAGAGACATACAGGAGGACAAGGACACGCACACAGACAGGGGCCTTCCTACAGGCCCCAAGGCCATCCGCAGGGTTGCCCTGTCCCCAGCCCTTTGCGAGGGTCCCACGCTCCCTCCCAGCACACAGCTCGCTGGGCCCAGACCTAGGCAGCCCGGTTGGAAGGGGACTTTCCTCTTCCCCCCTAAACCTTGAAGACAAGAGAACACCGCGTGTCCCTGCCTGCACAAAGAACCAGAAGCTGACCTTCGGGTGTCTGGTAACCTGCTGAGTAAAGCTGGTGTGAGGTCATTCCCCAAGTACGGAGAAATCGGCCCTAGCGTTGGGTGCGGGGACATCCCTGCCGGCCTGAGACCTCCCTTGACCATCGCAGGACTCAGGCCTGGAGAACAGCCTTTCACTTCCCAGAACGGAGGCCCGAGAGGCCCGCTTGTCCAAGGTTGCCACATCACCCGGGTGATAAGTAACAGGCAGGTCTGATTCTAATCCGGTTTCCTTTCCACACTACCAGTGCCTCTCCCCATCCTACCACAGGACAGCCCCTCAAACGAGGGGCCAGCAGGTCTCCACTTAGAGACCCTCCCCTTTCCCAGAGAACATCCCCTCTCGACTAGAGAAACCCTGGTGGCTGGGTGGGGGGCAGTGCCCCTCCCTTGGTGACCCAGTGTTTTGGCATATTTAGGGGATGGGCGGCCCCAAGGGCCGTACCTGGACAGGTGTCTGTGTTGTTGCAGGTCCGAGTTTCCCGCAGTGGCCCACTACACAACGTCCCATACGGGGAGGAGACGCAGGAGCGAGTCCGAACCTGAAGGCCCTGCCCACACGTCAGAGAGCACACGCTCCACTGAGACCACTCCTCAGCTGCTGGGTCTCCTAGGAGAAAGGGACATGGCGTGTCGGGGCGTAGCAGGACGAGAGATGTCACCCAGGGCAGGCCCACCAGGCTGCTCTGCAAGGGCTACTCTGCGCTGAGACTGGGGGGTCACCAGGATGTATCTGAAGATAGGGTCACTGAGCTGCTCTATTCTGTGACTGTGGGGCTACTGAGCTGCTCTGAGCAGAGACTCCAGGGTCCCAGGCAGATCTGAGCAGAGATTCCAGGGTCCCAGGCAGGTCTGAACAGATTTCAGGGTCCTAGGCAGTCCTGAGCAGAAACTCTGGGGTCCTAGGCAGTCGTGAGCAGAGACTCCGGAGTCCTAGGAAGATCTAGCAGAGACTCCGGGGTCCCAGGCAGTCCTGGCAGAGACTCCGGGGTCCCAGGCAGTCCTGAGCAAACAGTAGGGTCACCAGACTGTTCTATAATATGACTATAAAGTCACCAGGGTCAATAGGACTCTACTGCATGGAAACCAAATAGCCCCATACCACGGAAGGCATGAACTGGGTAGGGATGATCTAGGGTTGGTTACTGAGACCCTGAGCTGATCCTTCTATTCGCAAAGGATTGTTTGCAGTGTCTGGCAATGGCAGGACTCCAGGTACAGGGGCTTAGCCCAATTGCAGGCCTCGGGCTCCCCTCTTCCTTCCTGTGGCCAGACCTTCCTTCCCACCAGCTGCATAGCTACTATCCCTAGACCTCAAACTTGCTCCAACTGCCCCCCTTGCTGGTCTGCAACCCTGGCAGACTCAGCATGGAGGAAGGATCCCTCCCCAGTGAAAGTCCACATTCCCAGAATGTCCCCAGACTCCTCTTGCTCCAATCCCTCTGTTCTCCCCAAAGGGCTGGGGAGAAGGAAAGCCCTAGCACAGGCTGCAGACACATAGAAACAAGCACAAACCCCCCAACATGCTAAGCATACGCCCTGATGCACTAATAAGCACATGGGCTGACACATCACAGGCCGGCAGACTCAGACAGACTTGGTTACCTGTCTGCGCCATGTACACTCCGGGCTCGTCTGCTGACCTGGGCCACTGGGTTTTCACCTTCGGCTCTTCTTCCGGCTCCTCACCTGCAACATGGAGATGCCCTCAGCTGGGGCAGGAGATGGGGGCCAAGGGAGAAGAGAAATCCCCTCTCCTCCCTCTCCCATCCTCTCAAATATGGAGCCATCCACAGGGTCTCCAGAGAACATGCAAAACCCATGATTAAGATAGTCTGGAAAGGAAAGGCTGGAACTGAGGGAGATTTAAAGTAAAAAAAAAAAAAAAATAGCCACATTATAAAGGATCTTAGAACACAGGCTGTCAGAGCTGGGAGGGCCCTTAGAACACAGGAGTCAAAGCTGGGAGGGCACTTAGAGCCCGGAGGTCAGAACTGGGAAGAGGCCTTAAAACACAGGATGTCAGGGTTAGGAGGAGCCTTAGAATACAATGAGTACTGAATTAGTGGTGGAAACTTTCTTAGGAGTTCTAGATTCAAGTTTGATCACTGTCTTTCACTGTGTCCTTGGACACTAGAATCTGTTTTCAGTTTCCTCATTTGTAATAGATTCTCTCTAGTCTAGGAGCCTTTTCTGTGAAAGGCAGTTGGGGGACCTCACAGATATCACCTCCTCCTGGGCCCCACCTCACTAGCCTGAGGAGATGGGCAGCCACAAGATTTCTGCCAAAGGAAAAATTAAGGCATGAATCTGAGGGAGTTAAAAATCAGACTGTCTAGGAGGCTGAAGGGTGTTTAGAACAGCATGTACATGCATTTAGGGATGAGGGCCCTTTCCCAAAGCCCCCAACAACACAGTTTTACAAAATGGTGGAGCTAAAAGGCAGAGGATTGGCAATGAAAAATCTGTCTATGTTATTCAAACGCAACTCCCCGAACCAGTTTCCTCATCTGAAAAAGGGGATGATTTGTATGGGTACAGGCTAATGGCTTTTTCCAGCTCTATGACCTTCTGGTCCCATATCGCCTCTGGTACCCTCTGAGCCTCGAAGGTTTGGTAAAAAGAAACAACTTAGAAATCTAAACAATTCTGTGGAAGCCGTGAGTATGAAGAGGGCTGGATTTAGAATGAGAGATCCAGGCTTTCCCAGTAAAGTGACTTTGGGCAAGTCCTTCAATTCTCTAAGCCTCAGTTCCCTTAACCTGTCAAAATGAAATGATTGGGCTAGAGAGACTTCCCAGCCCTAAATCTGTGACCTTCAAAGAGCAGTTTGTGCGTTTGGTATATCCAAGGGCAGCCAACTTTTAAATTCTCAACGGTTTTATATCTCGAAAATGAATTGTCTAGATGTAAGAAAATATTAATAATGAAGATTAAACTTAAAAATGTTTCAGTCATGTTTCTTTCCCCCCAGAGAAGTGGTTATTTAATGTTTGCATATCATCGGCAATAGGGATAGGGAGACACACACACACACACACACGCACACACACACACAAACACACTTCATCTTTGTTCATGTACCACACATTATGCCTAGTAAATATCTGGTTTGTTTAATTTTTTCCCTGGAGGCAATCCAGGGTCACATAGCTAGTGTCTAAGCCAGGATTTGAACTCAAGTTTATCCTGACTCCAGGCCCAGTGCTCTATCCACTGTATTACCTAGCTTTTTTCAAAGCAAGTGTTGTTTCTACAGGAAGTCTTCCCAGATTTCTCCCACATTCCCCATTCCAATTTTTCTGAGTCTCTTCTGAGACTTTCAAGTTGCTCAAAGGCAGACCCACAGAATTAAATGCAGCATTTCAGAATCATAGGGTCCCAGATTTGAAAGAATTCTCAAAGGGCTTAGGAGTCCAAGTCATATGTGAATTGGGCAGCTGAGTGGCACAGTGGGTAGAGTCAGGAAGACTCATCTTCCGACACTTCTTAGTTGTGTGATCCCAGGCAAGTCACTTGACCTTGCTTGTCTCAGTTTCCTCATCTGTAAAATGAGTTGGAGAAGGAAATGGCAAAGCCACCACAGTCTCCTTCCCAAGACCCCCAAATGGGGCAGAGAGTCAGGAACAACTGTTAAAAAAAAAAAAAGACTGAACACACAGTGAATTAAGTACCCTATATATAAGATGCTATCAAAAGCAAAAAAAGTCCCTGCCTGAAAGGAGCTTACAGATTCCCAGTGTTGAAGGAAAGCCACATGAACATGGACAAATAGATACAAAACAAACAGCAACCAAAAAAAGACTGAACTCTGAACCTATGATTTGATGGGCATAGGAAACTCCCAGGAAAGAAAATTCCCTCATTAATACAAGCATTCACACTTTCCCTGAAGCCTTTTCTAGTCTCAGAACAGTAGTTCTCAAACATTTTGGTCTCAGGACCCGTTTACTGTCTTAAAAATTGGACCTCAGAATATTTTTCTTTTGGTGAGTTACAGCTGCCATTATTCACTGCACTTGAAATTCAATAATACAATATTCAAATATTCAAATTCAATAATCACAATCCATTACATGTAAACATAAATAATATTTTATGAAAAATGACTTTTCCAAAACAAAATCAGTAAGAAGAGTATTGTTGTTTTACACATTTTTGCAAATCTCTTCAATGTCTAGCTTAAGAAAAGACAACTGCATTCTCTTATCTACTTCTGAAATTAGACTGTTGAATTAGGTTGTTTTGACTTTGAAATAAATGGAAAAAAAAAAAACCCAGCCTCACACAGATAAGCAGTTGGAAAGGGAGGGAGGAGTATTTTATTAGGCAAATAACATCTTAATATCATTATGAAAATAATAATATGATGTATAATAATAAATACATAGCAGGATAATAAGTTTTTACCTCATGAATTCCTTTCAAGAGTTTTGAGAATTTCCCCAAAGTTCATGGACCGCACTTGGAGAACCAGGCTCTTAGAAGGTTTTCTAGAAACCAGCTTCTTAAACTGTGGGTCACCACCCCATCTGGGATCTTATAACTGAATGTGGGGTTGCGACATTATGATTTATTATCAGCAAATAAGGATTTCTAGACCTGGGGTCACATAAAAATTTCTCAGGCCAAAAGGAGTCAAGAGTGTAAAAAGCTTAAGACTCCCTCTTCCAGAGCACTCATTGATTTGTCCGGGATCACACAGTGAGTATGTGCAAGAGACTGGACTGAATCCCCCCTTCCTAGTTTCTAGATCTGTGAGTCTATCATCCCCTATATTATACTGCCCCTCTGTTTATATGCAAGTTTTATCTACAAAATATATAAAGTGAATAAAAAATAATTTGGGTTGGTGAGGAGGGAGCCAGGGTCAGGAAGGTTTGTCTTCTTCTGCCCAGCTGCTGATTCTTTTTTTTTCCCCTGAGGCAATTGGGGTTAAGTGACTTGCCCAGGTTCACACAACTAAGAAGTGTTAAGTGTTTGAGTACAGATTTGAACTAGGTCCTCCTGACTTCAGGGCTGGTGCTCTATCCACTAAACCCATTCTTAAAACACAAATCTGACCATGTCACTCTCCTCCTCAAGAAGCTTCAGTGGCTCCTTAATGCCTCTATGTTAAAATGCAAATGCCTAAGGGAGCCTGAAAGAATCCTCAGGATTGTAGGAAGTAGAGGGGAAGAGGATGCCATTCCAAGCAACTAAGCAACGAGCAGCAGGTGCTTTATAAATGCTGATTGTTTCATTAGGCACCTACTCTTGTGCCCTATGCTGTGCTACATGTGTGTGTGATGGATACAATAAACAGAACCATCCTTAGACTAAGGAGTTTACAATGTATCAAGGAGAAAACATTAACATTATATAAGCAGATGTGAAATAGATACTAAATAACCATTGAGCAATTTGGAGGAATAACCCTTATGAGGAAATGCAAAAACAATTTGTTTGGACTATAGATACTTATAAGGGAAGTCAAGGCTGGAAAACTGGGTTGGAGCAGGCTGTGAAAGGTTTTAAATTATCAACCAGAGGAGTTTACATTGGGTCCTAGAGGTAACAGGGAGTCACTGAGTTTAATGAGCAAGAACGCAATGACATAGTCACATCTGCGTAAGGGTGTGCTGGAGGGCTGTAAGGGAGAACTGCTGGAGGCAGTTCTGACCTGCTTAGAACTATTATTAAATTTCGCTATGAGGGGGCAGCTAGGTGATACAATCCATAGATCATTAATCCTAAAATCAGGAGGACCTGAGTTGAAATATGAATTGATATTTGACATTTACTAGCTGTATGATCCTGGGCAAGTCACTTAACCCCTATTGCCACCCTACCCCCCAAAAAATTCAATGTGAATATTTATTCATTACCCAAGAATTGGCTAGCTCTACAAATCAGGATTTGATTTATTGTTTTGTTAATTGCCTAGACTTAAGAAAGTGATGGAAAAAAGGTTAATGTAGATTAAACTTAAAAGTGAGTCATACATACATTCTTTTCCCCCTGCTCAAGAGTTGGTTGTAAAACATTTATCAGCACAACCTATGCCTGACAGAATTTCCATCATTTCTTATTGCCCAGAAACACGCTGCCATATTCATAGACCGTAATTTGTTTAGCCATTCCCCAATAGGACATCCTCTTAATTTCCCGTTTTGGGCTACCATAAAAAGAATTTCTATAAATATTTTTGTATATTTAGATTCTTTTCCTCTTTCTTTGCTTACTTTCACGTGACACAGGAAAATCATTTTGGCAGCTATACCGAAGATGGATTGTGCTAATTAGGAGACAACTGCAATAGTCCAGGAGAGAAAGGTGATGTGGGCCAAGGGTGGTGGCTGTGTGAATGAAGAGACGGAGAGAAATACAAGAGATGTTGTGAAGGAACAAGTTTTGACAATGGATTGGATGTGTAAGGTGAATGAAAGTGGATGGCTGTAAACAGAAAATTACCTAGCTGGTCGTGCACAATCTTTCACACAGTGATAGCACTGGTAGGTTGTGAATAGTGTCCTATGGGGGAATGGCTGAACAGATTGCGTGTGAATGTAGCCATGAGATAGGATGAGATCAACTTCAGAAGAAGGTGGAAAGAGAAAGACTTTTCTAAACAGATACAGAGTGAAGAGTGGCAGTAGGAGAGCATCTTATTCAATGATAACAGTATTATAAGGAAAAACAACTTTGAAAGATGCTAGAACTCTAGCAATGAAATAACAAAACCAAGAGTTCGAATGGATAATCACTTCCTGATTAACTTAAAATATAGAAAGTGACATTTTTTTCCCAGATACAGCTAAAATGGATTGGTTTTACCATAATATATAGATAAACACAAAAAGATGTGGGGAGCTTTGGGGTTTTTAAAGATTTATTTAATGGAGAGAGGATATGGAAAGGACAAACTAATAAAAAATAAACATAAATATAAATACAAAAAATAAAAATAAAGAGACAGAGTGAGTAGCTAAAGATGACAACAAGATTATAAATGTGAAAATGGAAGGGTGCCTGGAGGCTAGGAAGACAGTCTGAAAAGACATGGAAGTAGGGGATGTAATCTCAGATAAAGAGAACACCAAATAGGTCAGTTACACTTGAATGTGGAATGAGTGAGGGAGAATAATATGAATTAAGTCCACCAAGATAGGTAAGAACCAGATTGTAAAGGTTTTAAGTACTAAAGAGAGACATTTGCATTTTTAACATAGAGGCAATAGGGAGCCACTGAAACTTCTAGAAGAGGGGAGCAACATGGTCAGATTTGTATTTTAAGAATCAGTTTGGCAGCTGTGCTGTGAAGATGTATTAGAATATGGGTCCTTTACTTGGGGTTCATGAATTTGTTCCTGTTCAAATTTTTATTAGCTATTTCAATATAATTGATTTACTGTGAAGGCTTAGGTGCTGTGTTATGCATTTAAAAACATTATTCTGGGAAGGGATCCACAGACTTCAAGACTGCCAAAGGGGTCCAGTACATATGCACAAAAAAAGGTTGAGGACACCTAAATTAGAGAAAGAAAAGACTTCTTATTCTTCCTTGATAACCTACAACAATGGAAAACTCATTCCTCCCTGAAGCAACCTATTCCACTTTTGGCCAGTTCTATTAATGATGAAGTTTTTTTTTTTTTCTTTTCTTTTCTTTTCTTTTCTTTTTTTCTGAGAGTAAGCTGCAATCTGAACCTTTCCTCTCCACCCTCTGGGTTTTTGGAAGAACCAGCCTCTTCTCCGGCCTGGCAGCCCTTTGAATATTTGAAGAAGGATTTCCTGTCCTGCCTTTTCCATCCCTTCTAAGTCTTTTTTGTCTCCAGTCTTTTAAACTCAAGGTCTAAGTCCTGTGGCACCTCATGAGGGACACTTCCCCTCCAGACTGGCACTGCCACTCCCATCATTCATTGCATCTGATTCTCTCAAAGCTCTGGAGGCTCGAGACACCCTCTCTGGCTACCTGAAGCTCAAACATCTTAACCTATCACTTCCTCAGCTTACTCATGAGCTCCTCTCCCCCCCCCCCCTCAGCCACATACAGAGATACTCCTACCCACAAGTATTCCCATCCCTGTTCATGAACTTTGATCACAATCTATGGACCTTCCACCTCTCCCTCTGCCTTGCAGCCATTAATTCTGCTCTTCATCCTCCTCAGCCCTTCCCCCATCCTTCCACCCTCTCTGTTCCTTCCTAGGCCATCACTCCTGCACTCACTTCTCCTTCCACCATCTTGACCCCTTGATAAGCCGGTTTAACTCTTGTCCCTGTTCTCTTTACCCTATTAAAAATATCGCCCTTCTAAGGATCTCAGGTTTGACTCCTTCCCACCATCCGCAGTTTTTGTTCCTACTTACATGCTGCTGGAGATGGAGAAAATCATGAAATCAAGCTGATTGGGTCCACTACAATTTATATTACATAACCTCAACTGGGCCCTCAGGCGATCCTTCTAACACCTCCCTAATTAACTCACTCTCCCACTCTCCACAGCAGCTCCACCAAACCTTTTCATCCCTTCTCAAACCTCTCAAGCTTCTTCCTCCCCCCACCTTCTCGCCTGAGAACCTTGCCTCATATTGTATAGAAAAAAAAAATTGAGGCCATTTGTCGAGAGCTCCGTCCTCTCCCCCTCCCCTTCTCCCATCTCTCAGATGCTTTCTGCCACCGTTGCTTCCTTCATCTCTGTCTCCCATGAAGAGATGGCCTTTCTCTTACCAAAGCAAATCCCTCTCTGTGTGATCCCATTCCAGCCCATCTTCTCCAGCTGATTGTCCCCTCTGTCATCCCTACTCTCTCACCAATGTTTCCTGGCTCCTTCCAACCGGCCTGAAATATACCCATATTTCTCCCAATCCTTAAAAGCTCTCACTTGCTCTGCCCATCCCTGTTAGCTACTGGATGATATTCTATCCATCACACAGCTAAACTCCTCCAGAAGGCCATCTGCAATAGGTGTCTCTACTTCCCCCTCTTCACCTTGTTCTTAACGCTTTGCTGTCTGGCTTCCAACCTCATTATCCCACTGAAACAGCTTTCTCCAAATGAGCAGTGCTTCCTTAATTGCCCAATCCAATGACCTTTTCTCAGTCCTACTCCTTCTCAACTCTTCTGCAGCCTCTGTCACTGTCCATCCACCATCTTTTCTCCCCTTCTCTCTAGGTTATTGTGACCCTGCCCTCCCTGGCTGTCCTCCTGCCAATCTGGGTGCTTCCTCCCCATTTCTTTTGCTGGATGTTCTTCCAGGTCATTTCTGCTAACTGTGAGTGTCCTTCAAGGCCCTGTCCTGGGTCCTTTTCTCTTCTCCATCTCTATGATTTCACTATGACTTCATCAGCTCCCGTGGGTTCAACTATCTTTATGTACATTACTCTCAAACTCCAGATCCAGCTCTAACCTTTCTCCCAGCCTCCAGTCTCACATCTTCAGCCACTTATTGAACATCTGCATCTTAAACTTGACACATCCAAAGGTGAACTCATTTTCTTCTCCCCAGAACCCTTCTTGCTAATTTCCTTATTACTGTATGGGGTACCTCCATCCTCTCAGTCACCCCGGCCCCACTGAAGTGTTATCCTTGACTCCTGTCTCTCTCAGCTCCTCCCCCATATCCAATCAATTGTCAAGACCTGTCATTTTTCCCTTTATAACATCTCTCATCTACGCCCCCTTTTCTCCTCTGACAGGGCTGCCAGCCTAGAGCAGGCCCTCACCCCTCCCCAGACCCAGCTTCTCTTGCTAGCCTGCTGATGAGTCTGTCTGCCTCCAGTTTCTCCTCATTCCAATCCATCCTCCATTCAGCTTTTGAATTGATCTTAACAAGCCGATCTGTCCACGTCATCCCCAAATTCAATAAACTCCAGTGGCTTCCTCTCACCTCCGGGATCAAATAGAAAATCCTCTGTTTGGCTTTTTAAAGCCCTTTATTACCCAGTCTCTTCCTCTCTCTGCAGCTCCCTTCTACCATGCATTCTGTAGGGCAGTGAGAGGGCCTTCCTTGCCTTTCCTTGCACACACTATCCCATCTGTCGACTGAGGGTTCTTACAGATTCTCCCCATGCCTGAGGAGCTTCCTAGCTTCCCCACCTTCTACAAGAAGCCTGGCCCAATCCCCCTTAATTTGAGTGCCTTCCTTCTGAGATGATTCCCAATTTATCTGGTTTATATACAGTTTGCATGTTGGATCTCCCATTAGACTATAAGCTCCTGGAGGGCAGAACCTGCTGGTTTTCTTTCTTCATATCCTCAGCACTAGCACAGTGTCTGACACCCAGAAAGCATTCAGTAAATGTTATTTGACCGACAACAACTTTGTGAGGGAGGCAGGGCAGAGATTATAATCCCAATTTCCAGATGAAAAAGCCCAGATGAAGGAGCCCAGTTCTTTAGATTCCTGGAGTTTCAGGGCCCAGGGATCTCCTTTTAAGAATCTAATACATCACACTGCTTCTCTAAAGCTAAATTGGGCACAATTATGCAGCCAGCTGAGAATCCACCTAATAGGAACATCATCCACATTCTGGGAGACTTTGTCAAATGCTTAATGCAGTCAAGTTATACTAAGCCTATGACATTTCCTTGAAGAGCTAACCTATTATCTCCATCTCCCCAAATAAATAAGGGCATCTGGACATGATTTGTTCTTGGTGAATAAACATTAGTTTGTGAGGATCACCATGTTCTTTTCTAAACGTCCATAACCACCTGTTTGAGGATTGGATCTCGTCCTTCTGCCAAACATCAAGTTTATTTGGCTCAATTTTCTGGAATGCCCCCTTTTCTGCCTTGGCTGAGAAGGATGACATTTACCCGTCTCGTCTTCCACCACCCTTGCCGTTTTCCACTGTTTCCCTGAGATTACAGATAGTGGGTGTGAGATCACATCAGTGAATTCCTTCAGCACCCTAGGACGCAATTTGTCTGGGTCTGGAGGCGCGAACTCATTTAGAACAGTTAAATGCTCCCTTCCTATCTCATCACGAATCTTAGGCTGCAGTTCCCTCTGAATGATGTTTGTTCTCCCCTTTTCCGTCTGAAAGCTGTTCTCCTTGTTAGGAAAACAGAAACAAAATGTGAGTAGACTAGTTCAGCTTGTTCTCCTTAGCAGACACGTATTACTTTATTCACAGGGCAGCAAGTTGGCTAAATGGATAGAGTGCCAGACCGGGTTTCAGGAAAACCAGCATTCAAATCCAGCTTCAGACACTAACTAGCAGTGTGACCTTGGATAAGTCACCTAAGCCCATCTACCTCAGTTTCCTCATCTGTACAACACACTGGAGAAGGAAGTGGAAAACTGCTGCATCTTTGCCAAGAAAGACCCAGACAGGATCAGATACGACTGAAAAATGCCTGAACAACAACTCTACCCACCCCAAAACAATAGGTCAAGCTGCTCCCTGGCCTGTGTTGCCTTCTGTATGTGATGGAGAAAGCCAGGAATCTCATGCCGAGTTCATTCAATCCTTCTTTCTACTACAGTAAATTCTGATTATGTATAAGATATCATGTTAAAACAGGGATAGATAATCATTGCATAGAATATATAATTTTCTATGATATATAATAAATAAAAAAACAAGCATTTATTAAGTCCCTACTATAGGTCAGGCATTTTTTTAAGAGCTGAGGATATAAGGAAAAGCAAAAACAGCTCCTAGCCTCAAGGAGCTTACATTTTAACAGAGGCACACGCACAGCTGTGCAAAAGCTTCCATTCTATAGGAGTTAGGGGGCGGGGAAGTGTTCATAAGAGGGCAGTGATGGGAAGCAGCTAGGGTCACTGGGGTTCCGCTGGTGGGTGTTACAGTGCTGGAGGAGATTCGTGCCATCAGCCCATTTTTTGCCCAGCCCTGGGCACTGATAAAACAAAGCAACTGCCAGGGACAGGAAGAGCAGCTCTTCTCGTGTTGGCAGCCAGGCTATCCCATATCCTTTCCCTTTGAAGGTTGAAATCAACTGGATAAACTCACTGGGGCAGAGATGAGAAAGACACAGTTTATCTGACAACCTCTCCTTTCGAAAACTAGTTCAAACTCTGGGGATCCTGGGGACAACCCTCCATTTCTCTCACAGTCCAGTGTGGGCACTAGGACCCCCAGACCTCTTATAGATGGCCCCAGAGTCCTACATTTCCAAGAGACAATCCCAGGGAAAATCATGGGGCCTACATTCTCCCTCTTCCCAGACCAGGAATATTTCTAAGAGATGGCTCTGATTGCCTCAACCTTCAATGGTTGAGCCCTGATATCCCTTAAGGGTGGCCCTGAGCCCATATGCCCCACTAAGGATGACCATGGGAGGGGCCCTTCTAGGGAATTCTGAAGTTCCATATTTCAGAATATTGCTCATATGCCACAGGGTCTCTGGTCTGATCCTGGACTCACCACTACTCCCCCATTCCATTAGCAGTTAAATGGACTACCAGAGGGGCTCCCACTGAATAGTCAGTGCCTGCAACACTGGTTTTCACAAAGACTTCTGGTCATTCAGTCTATCAATCCTTTGGGCATGAGAAGCCAGAGAAACCATTATGATGACTCAATCTCTCTGGGCTTCCAGAACCTGGCTGGACCAGCCTGTTTCCTAGATCTATAACCTAGCCCCAGGCCAAACTCTCTGAGCCATATGTCACCAAAACACCTCTCATACTCTCATCCCTAATCCTGAACTGCAAACTGCTCCTTCCCCTTCTAGACCCCTTTCTTCTTCTTCCTCCTCCTCCTCCTCTTCCTTCTTTTCCTCTTTCCAACCTAACAGAGCGCCTGCGTAGGAAGGACTTTATTTACAAGAGAAGAATAAAGTTATAATTTACAGCTATAACAAGGGACAAGCCTACTCAGAGTGTGATGAAATAATCTGCCCAATGCAATAGCAGGAGAGCTCGCTCACTTACCAAACCTGCCTAGAAACCCATTTCCCAGGCCCTCCTGCAAGGTCCTGCCACGTGGCAAACTCAGTGTGAGTCAACAGCATGAAGCAGCAGACAGAACTGCAAGTGTGACCTTGGGCTGTTCACACAAGCATAACGGCTACACCAAGGAAGGTGAGGATCCCATTTCAAGCAAGTCAAAAAGCATTTATTAATACCTACTATGTGCTAGGGATACAAAGAGAAGTTAAAAAAAAAACCATATCCCTGCTCTCAAGGAGGTCACAGTATAAGGAGAGAGACCAGAGGAAAACAACTATATTGTTCAGATGTTTTTTCAGTCATTTTCATTCTTCTTGACCCTATTTAGGGTTTTCTTGGCAAAGACACTGGAGTGGTTTGCCATTTCCTTCTTCAGCTCATTTTTACAGATGAGGAAATTATGGCAGACAGGGTTCATTAAGCACCTTGCCTAGGGTCACATAGCCAATTAAGTGTCTGAGGCTGGATTTGAATCCATGACAGTGAGTCTTCCAAATTCTTAGCACTGTACTCCATCCACTACACCACCTGCCTGCCCGATACCTATATAAGCAGGATAAACTAGATAGTACAAAGACAATAACTTAAGGAGGACTGGATGGTGGAATTTTAGTTGGGACTTGGGGGCAGCCAAGGAAGCTATGAGAGAAGAGATGAGAAGGGAGAGTCCCAGGTATGGAGGGGAGAGTCAGAACCTGGAGAGAGGAGACAGAACATCAGGTTCTAGCCACAGCAGGGAGACCTGTGTCAATGGACCTTAGAGTACAAAAGTGGGAATAAGATGTAAAAAGGCTGGAAAATCCAAGGCAATCCCAACAAATTTTGGATAGAAACTGCCATATGCATCCAGGGAAAAAAAAGCAATGGAATGGAATGAAATAGAATGCAAATCAACATATACTATGTTCACTTTTTTTGTTTTTTGTTTTTTCTCTCCTGTGGTTTTTTCTTTTTGTTCTGATTTTTGCCTCTCAACATGATTCATAAAGCAATGTGTATTTTTAAAAATTAAGTTAACGTTAAAAAAAAAAAGACTGAAAAAGCAGGAAGGGACAGTTTATTATGAAGGGCTTGGAAAGGACAGCTAAGTAGTACAGTGGATAGAGCACCAGCCCTGAAGTCAGGAGGAGCTGAGTTCAAATCTGACCTCAGACATTTAACACTTCCTAGCTGTGTGACCCTGGGCAAGTCACTTAATCCCCACTGCCTCAACAGCAAGAAGTCAACCAGAGAGAGGCAGCTAAATGACACAGTGACTAGAACGCTTCCCCTGAAGTCAGGAAGACCTGAGTTCAAATCTGACCTCAGACACTTAATACATACTAGCTGTGAGACCCTGAGCATGTCCCTTAACCCCAATTGCCTCCCCCCAAAACAAAACAAAACAAAAAAGTCAACTAGAGAATTTTATATTTAAGCTTGGGGATCATAAGAAGCCATTGGAATTGATTGGATAATAATAAATGATAGTCAATAATTAATAAATGATTACTGATTGAACAGGAGAGTGATGTAGTTGAAGCTGGGCTTTAGGAAGATCATTATGGCAGCTGAAAGAAGGATGGGTCCATCAATCAACAAGTATTTATTAAATCTCTACTGTATGCTAGGCTGTGGATGTGAAGAAAGGCAAAAACAGTTTCTGCCCTCAAGGTGCTTGATTCACTCAGCAAAGACCAAATGAATGAACTGGGAATGTTTAAGCTGGAGGAAAGAAAGCTCAGTGGAGAGATTAGGATCTCAGAAATCATCTGGTCGAATCTTCTTGTTTTATAGATGAGGAAAATAAGACTGGGAGAGGGGAAGTAATTTGCTTAAAGCCACACAGATGACTAATAGAGAGGAAATTTTCACCTGGGTCCTCTGAAACCAAAGCCATCATCCTTTCTATAATTGATGTCTTCAAGTTTCTATGGAAGAGGGACCAACGTTTGCCCTTGGCTCCGAGGGCAGCCTGTGGAACAATGGGAAGCAGTGTGGTCCAGTGGAAAGAAAATTGGCTTTATGGTCTGGGGCCCCATTTTCACGTGCAATCTGGCATTTTCCTGCCTGGAGATGGGAGGAGCACTTGGCTTCTCTGGCCTCCTCTTCCTCATCTATAAAATGGAGAAGGGGCACTAAAGGGCCCCTGAGGTGCCTCCCAAGTCTAGATCTAGAAAAATTGAACTGAATTAAAAATTCAGCTCAGGCTGTACCTTTTGCCTATCTTTCATACATACTTATACAGGAATATGATACACTGTAGGCAGACTCCCACCTCAGACCCTTATTAGCTATTGAGGTTTAATCCTGGCCAAGTCACTTAACTGCCTCAGTTTCCTAAATCGTGTAATGAATTTTGTGAGGATCAGATTAAATAATATTGATAAAAAGTGCCTAGCACTTAGTAGGTACTTTATAAACACTAGCTATTATTGTTATTGTTCCTTTCTTCTTCCCTCCCTTCCTTCTGAACTAAGCCTGCGTTCTGAGGTCAATAGACTGGCTTAGAGTAGAAATTTAGAGACATCCAGGCTGGAACTTATTTATACTTCTAATGACCTCACCTTGGCGTTTTATGTCTGAATTAGTATATTTTTATTGCCCTCAAAGACAAACCCTAGAAAATCGGCTGTAGTCATCAGTCATAACTAAAGATGGGGATGGAAGGGACAGCGAGAGTAAAGGCCAGACTCAGGTATCCAGTGAGGATGACAGGGGCCAGAGAAGAAAGAAGTTAATTAGGGATCGGGGTGGCAGTGCTCCAAGTCCAGGGACCAAACAAGCTCAGGGGGCTCCCAGCAGGCCTAGAAAGTCGGGAGAATTGAAAGCTCTGAAGTCAAAGTTCTCCTGGAACAACTCCAAGGAGGAGCTAAAACAGGGGGAAGATGACCCAGTTTAATGAGGCTTAAAGTCCTAGCCTGGATCCTTCGAATCCTTTCTGGAAGGTTTTCCTCTTTGCTAAACTGATGGCCCATTACTGTCTGTGCTCTCTGCCACCCCTTCCCAGACCCCTGAGGTCCCTAAATCTCCTATGGCTCTCCTGGCCTGAGTGAGAAATGAAATCCTGTCTTCCTCTAGTCCCAGTGGGACAAGATCAGAGAGGGGTAAATGAGAGAATGTCTCTCCACATTTGCAAACGTGACTGCCATAAGCTGGGGCCTTATCTTGCTCTGAATTTCCCAGAAAAGCCATTTTTTAAAATTAACCCAGCTGCCTTTCCTTGGGGGATGAAAGGTTTTTATTCTTGGTGCTTAAACCAAGAGACCCAGGGACCCCAGATGCAATGTGCTATGAGAAGGGCTGCCAAGGGCAACATTGGCACCTTAAGGGGTTTTCCCAGGGAATCGTAGAATATCAAAGCATGGAAGGACATAGAAGAACATCTGGTCCTCTCCCCTCATTTCACAGATTTGTTTTTGTTTTGTTTTTATTTCTGACTTTTATGTTCTTTATTAAATTGGAGATATGAATAAATTCATCTCAACAAGTGTCCACTATGTGCCAAGCAGTGGAGATACACCTTCTGCCTTCAAGGACTGTATTCTACAGTTTGGGACTGATAATTTAATTCCTTTAAAATACATTCTTTCTGAATGTGCAGGTTTTTTTTCTCCCTGTAAATAGACCATAGAATATATATTCTATATATATTCTGGTATAGAGCATGCAAAGATAGTAGGGAGAACAGAACGAGGAACCTCATGGAAGAGCATTCTGAGAATCCCTTATGGTAATGTCAGCAGCAGAAAGGAAAGCTGGGTACTCAAGGATTGCCTCCAGGAAGGTCTCTGAGATTAGGAGCTAAGAGGTCTCAGGGGAAAGGAAAGTCGGGAAGAGATCTGAACAGCCTTTGATAGAAGGGAATGATCAAATTATTAATAATTAAAGAAATGCAAATTAAATCAACTCTGAATTTCCACCTTCTATCTCTCTGACTGTCAAAGATGACAAAAATGAAAATAACAGTGGACAAACTGTAAGAAAAAGGAACACTGATACATTGTTGGTGGAGCTATTGTTGAACTTCTGGAAAGCAATTAATAAAAAAAACAATAATAGCATTTATGTAGCATTGTAGTGCTTTAAGGTTTGTAAAGTGCTTTATAAATAGTTTATTTCATTTTATCCTATTTGGAACTAGTCCCCTCCAAACTAAAGTTAAAAACACTAAATTGTGTATACCCTTTGACCCAGGGATACTACTCACTATTATTTATAGCAATTCTTTTGGTAATAAAAAATTGGAGACCAAGAGTGACCATCTATTGGGAAATAGTGAAACAAATTATGGTACATGGACATAATGGAATGTTACTGAATGCACCATTAGAAATGATGAAATGGATAGTTTTTGAGAAAACTGGGAAGATCTGCATGAACTGATGCAGATTGAAACAAGCAGAATTAAGAGAACAATTTGTATGATAACAACATCATAAAGAAAAATACCTTTGAAAGGCAAGAGAACCCTGATCAATGCAGTGACAAATCGTAATTTCAAAATAACCAAGGTTGAGTTACATCACCTACCTTCTGCCACTGAAGCAATGGACTGAAGGTCAAAAGTGACACATACATTTTTGGGACATGGTCAGTATTAGAATCTATTTTACTTTATCTATGCATAATTATTATGATGGTTTTCTTTCTTTTGTTCAAGGAGAAAAGGAGATTAGAAGAAAAAAATGAGTGTTCATTAATTGAAAAAAAAATTTAAGAAATAATTTAAAAGTAAGGAAAGATAAAAGTCCAGGAGTCAAAGACAAGAGTCTCTGGGTCAATGGCAAAAAAAGAGCTGGAATCCCAGAAGAACTAACCTAGGTAAGCAAAGCCTCAAATCCATATCAGGATCTCAGGCTGATAAATGCTGGCTTTTCCAAAACTTTTCCCATGTCATTATTCTTACATGTCTTGTCTCATAAGATCCCTGCTAGGGGAGGCAGACCAGTTTTATTATCCTCATTTTACAAAGGGATTCAGAGAGGGGAAGGTGTTTGCCCAAAGTCAAAGAGCTGGTGGCAGAAATGGCTAAAATTTCAGCTTCTAGACTATGAGTTTCATTTTTGGGTATCTTCTGCCTGATGCTATAGAGGAAAGTGCATCAGTGTTGAAATTCGGGAGAACAGGGTTCAAGGCACAGCAAGAAGACTATATTAAATGAAATAATATTTATAAAGCACATAATACAGTAGCTAGAACATAGTTGATAATAAATGCTCATTCCTTTTCCCACTTCTCCTACACAACAAAGCTGTTAGATTCTCCCCAGAATTCAGAGAATCTTTTGTTGTTGTTGGGATTTTTTGATTTTTTTTTTGGAAGCGATCAGGGTTAAGTGAGTTGCCCAGAGTCACACAAGAATCTCAAAGAATCTGGTACAACCATGAAGAGAAACATAAGCTTCGGCTCCTATTCCTTTGGCAGAAAAACAAAAGAAGTAACTCCCAGAAAATTCTGGGAGAAAGGATGAGCAAAGGTAAAGTAACTACATTTAGGTTCAAAAAATCAATTGCAAAGGTAAAGTAACTACATTTAGGTTCAAAAAATCAATTGCAAAGGTAAAGTAACTACATTTAGGT
This sequence comes from Antechinus flavipes, assembly GCF_016432865.1. NCBI lineage: Eukaryota > Metazoa > Chordata > Mammalia > Dasyuromorphia > Dasyuridae > Antechinus > Antechinus flavipes. Next base: position 567,276,767 of record NC_067400.1, read on the forward strand.
TCAAAAAATCTATTGCACAAGTACAGAATGAGGATCCAAGGACATCTGAAAAAAGGTCTCAGCTGACCCACCAGCTCCATATGGAACAACAGTGTGGTGCAGCTGCTAAATTTAAAATATATATAACATGATCTTGGACTATATTAATAGAAGTCTAATGTCCAGGCAAGAAAAGGAGTGAACAGTCGCACGGTCCCATCATGCCAGCTGTGACATTATTTGCTGTGAGTGTAGGTAAGTCCCTTAGCCTAAATTGCTGTTCTCATTTATCAGATGGAAATCATGCTTGCCGCACCCTTCGCAGAGGACGGGTGTGGGGGGAGTGTTACTCTCTCCTTCCTGTACCCGGCTGCTCCAGCCAAACCGAATGACTCACGGTTCCCCAAATTTGGCCCGCTCTCCCCCACTGCCAAGCCCTCATTCTCCCTGTTCCTAGAATGCTCTCCCTTCTCATTTCAGCCCATGCAGATGCTCTCCGTCGTTGTCCACAAAGCCCTTTCCTATCTTCTCTCCTCAAGAGGAGGTCCAGGCGGGGTCTCCCCTCCTCCCCTGCCTCGGTGGCTAATGCCAGTAAGAAACACGGGGGAAGGGAGTAGGGGAAAGGCAGACTGTGAACGAGGAGGTGGAGGCGGCGCTCTCCTGCCCCGGGCACCGGGAGCCACCGTCTCGGGTTCTTCACAGCTGGCACCAGACGCCGATTCCCAGTAACTAAAGGTCAGAAGGCAAAAACCATGGGCTCTGCTCCCTACCGGGGAATGGGTCCCCAGCTGGGACTGCCGGCTTCCTGCTGCCGCTGTCAGGGCTGGACCTGCCTCCCCACGTGCCCCCTCCAGCTGTCCTGGGGCCCAAGAAAACGCCCCACCCAGAGCGCCCAAGCCTGCACAGGATGCTGCCTCCGCCCCCTCCTCCTTCCCGTTCCCTCCTCACCCCGTACCCCCCCACTTAACAGATTGCAGCAGCAAGATGGTACAAATTTATAGCTCAACTCACCAAAAATAACAAGAGATCTATCAAAAGCAGTTTGCGTGAAATTAACAGGCGCCCAGACCCTCTTGTCAAGCTCGGGCTCGGCGCTGAGGCGGGCCCGGGCACTGATGCCCCCTCTCCCCCACCAGCTTCCCATCCCTCTCCCCCACCTCTTCAAGTCCCCCGCCCTGCCCCCCTTCCTCTGCCGCTGCTGCTTTCCATGCCATTTCTCTTCTCCCTGCCAGTTCTCTCCTCCCTTCCCTCTGGCTTCCCGGCTCCTCCCTCCAGCTTCGTCCCTGCCTGCCCCAGTGCAGACCATTCAGTGCAGCCTCAGGATGCTTGGCAGAGAGGCTGGGGGCCCCAGAGAGTCCTTGCCTGGCAGGGTAGCTGGGAACCCAGGGGGCCCTCCCTTAGCAGGGCTGCTGGGAGCCCAGGGGGCCCTCCCTTAGCAGGGCTGTGGGGGTCCCGGAAGGCCCTCACCCGGCAGGGCAGCTGGGGGTTCTGGGGGCCCCATGCGTTCCCAGGCTGACACCCTGCCGGCTGGGAGATGCCAGAGCTCTGCCAGGAGGGGCAGTCAGGATGAACCCTCGCCTGCCACCACTGGCCAGTTCGGGGGCAGCTCTGGGTTAGGGTAACAAGGACCCCTGAATCCGCCAGACCTCTGCCCACAGGCCAGCCCCATGACTGGCACCAGGCAGTAGCTCGGACCCTCTGAGCCTCAGTTTCCAAAAGGGATGTGTGTCATCTGGGGGGCAGGGCTAGGGACCCAATCTTTACGGTCCTTTTCCAGCCCCAGCTCCTCCGGCCCCTGTGACCAGACGCCCAACTGCCCTTCCCGGGCATCTACCGGCCAGAGCATCAGGAGATGGAGCCGTTCCCAGGAGCTGGCTCCAAGACAGTCGGTACCGGAGTAAGTGCGGTCCATCACACACACACACACACACACACACACACACACACACACACTCAGCTATCACAGTAAAGGGTCTCCCATGTGCCACTGACTCCCAGCCCCCTCCTGAGCTCTGGGGGTCCTGGAAATCCTGCTCCTTCTTTTCCCTCCTCCTCTCCTGGCAGATAAAGCCTTGCCCCCTGCTGAAGAGCCCCAGGTGACCCAGGGGAACACCAGAGCGCTGGAGGTTGGAGGAAAGGATCGGGGTCTCTCTCTCCCCCCACATCCTCCCAGCTCCCGGGCCAAGCATAGGAAATTGGAGTTGGCTCTCTGCTGCCCACCCGCCTTCTCTCTCCCATCCCCACGTATTCCTGATCGCAATCTGTCCGCTGCAAAATGCCAGCCCGTCTCCCTGCTGCCGATCCAGCCATCCAGCTGGCCTGGCACAGAGGGGTGGGGGAAGGGGTGGGGGGAGGCCAAACGTTTGGCACAAATGGCAACGCCCTGTCGGCACGGGCCCCTCCGGCCCTGGCAGTGGCTCTGGCCCCAGAGACGCTCCCTGCTTCAGAGAACGAACCACGCGGAGCGCCCGCTCTCACTGCTAATTGGCACTAATCTGCCCGATGATGGGCCTGGGCAGCACCGGAGGTAGCAGAAGGGAAGGCTGCTTCCCTGCGCCCACAGGCCTCGGTGTGCCACAGCGACTGGCGTGCCCTCCTGGAGCCTACGGCCGCCGCGGGCCCCTCTCCCCGCGCCCGCTCACGATAACAGCCACCTGCACTTCTCCCGGAGGCTCGCCCTCCTGGGCACCGGTCTCTCAGAAGTGCCAGCGGATGAGGGATGATTTGTAGCAGGCCCGGGGGAGGGGATGCCAAGGGCGGGAGGATTATCCCCACCGTGCCACAAGATATACAGCCTCATGATTTTAACTGTCAGAGATGATTGGCAGGTAAAAGATCCTATTAGCATCAGGTCTCCTCGTCTGGCTGGGGGTCCTAGCCTTGAAGCTGTAGCCTCACGTACACATCCCTCAAAGCCCCCGTGCCAACCGCCTTTGGCTCTCCGGAGCTGGGGAACCGGGACTTCCAGGGTGCTCCATTCCCTCAGCAGACCACCCCAGCCCAGCCCCCAATGTTTCCTGGCTCTCAAAGTCACCAGGGCGACGGACCAAATCCTGCTTCCGGCTTCACAACAACCCGCCATCCCCTGGCACGGTGCCCTGGATGGCACAGTGCCTGGATGGTGCCCGCCTGTGTGGGCAGAGCCTCCCTCTCTGACTGCTCTGCAGACCGAGGGGAAAGCCAGACAGGAATATCTTTCCCTTCAAGTGGAAGGGAAACTGAGGAGGGGGAGGTTTCTGCCCATCCGCCTGCCCACCCGGCTCTGCTGCTTTCCCCAAAGCCACGTGCACCTTGCTATGTGCCCTGGAGGAGAACAGAGAGAATAATAAAACCACTGGATATATGGCCCCACTCTCCTTGGCTATGTTCAACAAAGAAACAAAATTCAATTTTCTCTTGAAGGCCCTAAATCTGAGCTCCCAACCCCCCCAGGGTTCCTGCTCACGGGAAGCATCCATAACCTGCTCGGTGCTGCCCCTGCCTCCCTGATCTGGCCCGGGCCGGAGGGTCTGGCACTGGAAGGCTTTGTCACTAACTCCAGGGCCCAGCTTCACCAGGCCCTGCCCCTGTGGGTCTGGGGGATCCCATGGCACAGACCCTGAGACATAGGGGCCCAAACTTCCTCTGTGACAGGGAGAGCAGGATTGGGAACCTGGAGAGGCTCCCAGGCCTGGGCCTGAGAAGGTGCTGCTGGCCACAGTCCCTTTGCCCCCTGCCATGCTGGGGACCTTCTCACATATGTTTCGTGGATGTGCTCCCAGGCACATCCTCTCACACAGAGGGGGGTGAGGGTCGTACAGGTCTGGGCTTTGGGAGGGGCCACGAAGGCCACTGTCCACTCCCCCCCGCCTCCCGC
>NC_067400.1:567285601-567310601 GCF_016432865.1 Antechinus flavipes
GTCGCTGACACTTTCTCGGAGAAGCTTCCTGCTCTGATCCTCCCTATCAGGAACAGCCTTCTGCCCCCCGCCTGCCCTTGGCTCCCCGCTTGACCCTTTCGGGTCCTGTTATCAGGGAATCTGTGGCACTGGGGCTGCAGTCTCATTTCACTATTACTGTGAATACCGTAAAGGCAGCGATGATGTCTTCTTTAACCCCGGACCTCCCCTGAGACCAGGTTCTGTACATGGCCCTGTGACTTTATGAAAAATTGGTGGAACAGAATCGCTTCCTCTGCTTTTGCACTTATAATGGTTACTCCTTTACTGCAGAGAGCTAGCTTGCTGGAGTACTGGGCCTGTAGGCAGGAGAAAACGAACCACTTAATGGCCATCTGCCTCAGTTTCCTCCTCTGTAAAATGGGGGTAATAAAAGCCACTTATCTCAATGAAATAACTCTTTGCAAACCTTACATAAGTTTTAGGTTTTATTTTTCTATTACATGCATGATGTTATTAGAGATTCACAGTAACCCAGAAGGTAGGCAAGGTCCCCATTTTACAGATGAAGGAACAAAGGAGGCTCAAAGAATTTGATTTGCTAGGAGGCATGCAAATTAGGATTCCAACTCAAATCTCTCCTCACTCCAAATCCAGCATTTTTTCAGCAGTCACAAGGCCTCACTATTTCCCCTGCCCCCCATCCTCCTCTGGCCTAGAAACAGCCTCTGTCCATCCAAGAATATCCATCCTTCCAGGCCCAGCTCAGGTCCAGCCTCCCCGGGGAAGCCGTTCCTGACATCAACAACCTTCCCTGGTTGCCCCTTCCACCCCCAGCTGATCCCTACAGCATTTGTAGCCTGCACCACACAATTTACCACTTAATTATAGACTGTCTTGTACTGCTCTATAATTGCTTTATGCGTGAGTCTCCTCTCCCCAAATAGATTGTGAGACCAGGGACCATGTCCTCTGCTTCTGTAGCCCTGAAGTATCGAGCACCCAGTTACTCGCATAGTAGGTACTCAAGCACCCATCCATCGATTGATTGCCGGAGTCCCCGGCTGGGAGGGCGGGAGCTGATTGGTACCACATCCACATTTGATATGGCAAGAGAACAGAAAATCTGAAGCTGGATAAGAACAGAGAATGGCTTCAGGAGGCCCAGACCCGGGAGGAAAGCAGGGACTCGGTTCACCTGTGGTCAGCCTGGGGCAGGCTCCCTACCTCTCTGTCCTACGGCTGGGCTCAGGGGGAAGCCGGGGGACCCCGCTGCCGTCTGGGCTGAGTGACTGAGGGCAGGTGCCTCCCCTAGGCCTCGGGTTCTGGCTCAGACTCTCCGGATTACAGATTTTACAGATGATGTCCATGAGGAGCAAGGACATCAAGCCATTTGTCCAAGGCCAAGCATCAGAAGCACGGCTTGAACCCAGGCCACGGAATCACCCAATTTCTGAGTTGGAAGAGAGCTCAGAAGCCATCCTTACACTCTTACCGACCAGCCTCCACCTGAAAACCTCCAAGGAGGGGGAGACCAAGGTCCAACTATCTGAATCATTAGAGCCCTGAAAACTTCCTGGACCACCAGGACCCTTTTCAGCACACCCTATAGTGCCCCTGTGAGGCAATGCCCGAGGCAAGGAGAAATAGCCTAAGAGGCAATGTCACAGTTTGGTCCAAAAAGAGACATAAGACTGGGAGCCAAGAGACCAGCTTTTATTGACCCTGCTGTTTATTAGCTCTGGGACTTCTTCCTGAGTCCCAGTTTCTCTGTCAGTAAAATGAGGAGGGTTTGGACTCAATTATCCTTAAAGCCCCTTCCAGCTCTACAAGTCTATAATGATTTGAATTTGTAAGCCCCAACTCTTCCCCCAGCACCCACATAAGCTTGTGGCTAGGGGGCTTAACTATAAGCCACTCTCATTAATTAATAAATGAATCTGTGTTTGGCGACTCGGTAGGTCTGGATTTCTCAAGCCTCCCATTTGCAGCTTGGCTAAAGACTATGGGCAGATGTGCTCACACCTTGGATCCCTGCAGGATACCAGCCTTAAGCAAACTGACAATTAGCTTCGGAAATTGAAGTGTAAATAGAAGGGTGGTTGGGGTACTAGTAATTGTTCTTCTCCCCAGAGTTTCTGTCAGAGATGCCCACCTTTTCCATATGTTTGGCTCAGGCTGATCAAAGAGCCAAGGCCCCCAGACACTAGGCTGGGTAGGATCACCCATAGTCTCAGAAAATGAAGTGCCCTCTGACCCAAAGTCACAGACTGGATCCTTAACTCCCAGCCCCCAGATACATTCCCTTAACCCCTTACTGCCCCCCAACTCCAAATCTCCCAATCCCAAATCCATTTAGAACAGAATTTCCCATATCCCTGGTAATCCAATGCCACAAACTACCCTCTAACCCCCGCACTCTGAACCTCTGCCTCCAAATTATACTCCCAATCCCACCTTTTACTAGATCACCCATTTTACTACATTAGATGGGTGGAGACTCGGAGGTCCTTTCCACCTAAGAGAATTCACATCCTTGCCACTTTACCCATGGAATAGACCATGCTCTTGCACCCAAAGCCAGCCATAAACAGCCACAGATGCACTCTCCCAATACTACCCCCTGGATGCTGACTGATCATCCCCCAAACCCCAGATCCAGTCTAATCTCCAAATCCAATCTCAGCTCTGTGGAAAGGCAAGTCTGTGATACACGGCACCCTTCAGCACCCTTCCAGCCCAGCCGTCTCACCAACTTGTGCCCTTGGGCAAAAGAAAACCTAGTGATTCTGCGAATCCCCTCATCTTCACAGAGGAAGAGGAGGGCCAGTCCCCTAATATCGACGACTCTCGAAATGCCTTTCATATTGAGAACCGGTCTCAGTCACCAGGGAGGGGCCTGGACCTGCTCTCTTGCCCCCTCCCCAACTCCTGAGTTTCTCCAGCCCCAGCCTAGCCCAGCTCTCCCAAGGTGCCAGGCTTGCAGTCAGGCACTGGGTAAATAGCTGATGAGTGACGTCCGATCCCCCCACTGCCCCCAATTATTTTTAAGCAGGTTGCAAAATTCAGGCTGCGGCTTCCAGGCTCAGCAGAGGAAAAGAGAGACAGAAAAGGGGGGAGGGAAGGAAGAAAGGAGAGGGAGAAAGGGAGGGTGGAAGGGAAGGAGGGAGGGAAGAATGGGGGAGGCAGCATTATGACAGGATCTCCCCACCCCCCACTGAGAACAGGGTGCAGGAGAAGCTTCCCCCACCCCATCTCCCAACTCCCTCCCCAACTCACACATGTACATGCATATGTGCCGGGTGCCTACAGACGCATATCTCCTTATCCACACACGGGCTCCCTCCAGGTTTCTGGGGGATGCCGAGTAGAAATGGAGCAGGCAGGAGAGGCTTGGGGCCCCGAGTAAGATTCATTTCTCCCTCCCTTGTGTTCCTATGGGGGGCAGGCAGCCGGAGCTGAGCTAGGGAGGGCATGGGCCAATGATGGATAATTGATCAGCCCTGCAAGCTCTCATTAGCCATGCTTTTTCTTGTGGGCCGCAGGAGGTTCCCAGTGCATCAGGCAGCCCCCACAACCAGCCAGTCAACCTATTGGAGGGGGAGGGGGAGAGGCCTCTCCATTCCCACCCTTGCCCAGTCCTCCCCCCCACCCTTAAACGAGAGACTAACTGAACAAAGTGCCTTCAGGATCTTCCAGATTTTTAAAGCCTGGGGCAGATAGGACCTAAATTTGATTCTACCCATAATCCTGCTCTGGCCAAATAAGTGAGACCCACACCTCTCTGTAAGTTCTTCCTGGCATCTAGCCTCAATTCCTCCTACTCTAGCATAAACCCGTTTATTTTCACTGAGTCCTTGCTAGGGAGCAGGGCTAGGACCTTCAATAAGATCAATCGAGCAACAAGGACTGGGACACAAAGAAAAAGCAAAAGTAGTCCCTGCCTTCAGGTGACTTACACTCTAAAGAGAGAGACGGCATGAAATAAGATACAATGTCGACCTTGATCCTCATAACAATCCTGTTATTATTCCCATCTTATAGTTGAGAAAACTAAGGCAAACCAAAGGAAGGTGCTATTATTTCCCCCATTTGACAGTTGAGGAAACTGAGGCAAACAAGTTAAGTGACTTGTCATCACAGCTAGAGGGAGTGTTTGAGTTAGGATTTGAATTCAAGTCTTCCTGACTCCAAGTTCATTGCTCTATCCATCATACCACCTAGCTGTTTAGTTTATAAAAGGCTCGGTTTTGAAGGGCTTTACAAAGTTATTTACATTTTATTCTGGATATAAGGAAGAGCCACTGGAATCAACTGAGGTGAGGGTAGGGTTAGGTGACATTAGCAGAATTATACTTTAGGAAAATCATTCTGATGCCTGATTGGAAAAATGGGTTGAAGTGAAGCGAGACTAATCAGGAGATGGTCCCAGGTGATGAGCACCTGAACTGGAGAAAGATGCATAAGACACCATAGGTACTGAGATCTGGTGATTGTCTGGCTATGGGGGGGTTAGCAAAAGTGAGGCACCAAGGACACAAAGAGGCTGAGGACCCAGGGGATTGGGTGGCTGATGGTGCACTTGACAGAAATAGGGATGCTTGGAAGAATCACTGAGCTCTGGTTCGGGCACCCTGAGTTTGGGTTACCAATGAACCATCCATTTGGAAATGTCTAAGAGGTACTGAGGGCCGAGGGGCTAGAGTTCAGGAGGACAACTAGGGCTGCATGAGTCCATCCTGGAGTCATCTTGGTAGAAGTGACAAGTAAACCTACGGGAGGTGAACAAAGAGAGAAAAGGGGTCCAGGCCAGAGGTCTGGGGTACATCAACAGCATTAATGAGCATGACATGGAAATAGTTTCTTTGTGATGGAATGCCCCTCTAGAAAGAGGTAGGTGACTCTGAGGCAGCCGGGAAATTCTTATGCTTTTGAGAAATCAAACCCCCACCTGAGGACAAGATTCTCTGCTATCAGGAAGCTCTCTAGCCCTGTTGGAGGATGTGTCCATCCCCACTATGGATGTTGGCCCCCACAGACCATCCTGGGCAGGCTGGTGTGAAGAGGTCCAGGCAAACATGCCGGTCAGTCTTCTTCAATGCCCTGAACCCTAGGGTGCACCATCAGTTCTTAGCAGGAACCAGGTTCCTGATGGAAAGAACACTGATTTGGAGTCAGGAGAACTGCCTTCAAACCCCTGCTATTTGGGACCTTGCTGAACCGGTATGGATCTGTTTCTTCATCTGTAAAATGAAAGGGGTTGGAACATTAAGGTCTCTGAGTGCCCTTGCAATTGCTAGAACATCACTCCCCTAGCCAAGAGGCAGTTAGTTACCCCCTGTAACTTCCCACCCTCCAAGATAAGAGAATGGCCCCTGGATTGGCCATCCGAAGCAGCTTGCCCTGGTGCTCTGTTCTCCTGACTCTCTCCAGAGACTGGCCTCTGAATCCCCTATCTGTTCAAATCTCCACCTCCATCTTTTTTCCTCCCTCCTCCATGCTCCCCCTGCCCATTTCTCCATTTTTCTCTGCTATACACTCTCCAAATCCACTTTGACCTCCTTGACTCCCTCCTCCAAGGCCATCGCTTCCCTGAAAGCCTCTCCAGGTATAACGTCCCCATTCACACTACAAAGAAGAATCTACCTATCCCTTCTAATCCTCAGTCCTTCCTCTATAAAATGGAGACATTTAACTGCATTACCAAATTACCGGCTCATGGGTGGCAGAGAATAATTATAAACCCTAGAGCACTCTAGAAGGATGAGAAAGACTTCGAAGATCATCAGGATAATACACTATGACCAAGTAGGATTTATATTAGGAATGCAGGGCCGGTTCAATATCAGGAAAACCATCAGCATAATTGGCCATACCAACCAAACTGATAGAAATCATATGATTATGTCAATAGATGCAGAAAGACCTCCAAGATCATTTTGCCTTGTTCTCTCATTCTACAGAAGGGGAAATTGAGGCTGAAGCAGAGAAGGAAATTTCCCAAGTTTACATAGCTGGTTACTGGCAGGGCTGGGTCTGAAATCCCGGGTCTCTTGACAAGAAGCCCAGAATTCTCTCCACTGTAATGAGACGGGGAATGTCCCAGCCTGGAAGTGGGCTTTTACAGGGTATAGAGCCAGCTTCTCCCTGCAGATCTCAGCTGAGCCTACAGGCTTGGTACAAAGGTCAGAATGGTCCCAGCATGGGGGCATGTGGCCAGGCAACAAACACTGATTAAATGCCCACTATGTCCCAGACACTAGGGATGAAATCAAGGCAAAAGCCAGTCCCTGTCCTCAAGAAGCTCCCAGTTACACAGAGGATAAGCAGGAAGGTACTAGAATTAAGAGAAGCTGGGGAAGGCTTCCTGGAGAAGACTGAATGTTAGTCGGTAGTTAAAGGAAGTCAGGGAGGAAAGTAGGTGGAGAAGAAAGGAAAAAGCTTTCCAGGCTGGGGACAGCCAGAGAGAATGGCCAGAGCTGGAGCTGAAGGATGGAGTGTATGGTTCATGGAACAGCCAGGAGGCCGGTGATTCCCATCAGAGCCCTTTGGCAGAGGGGAAGATCTAAGAGGAGATGATGGTGATCGCATCCTCTCCCAGCTGGGTCACGGGTCGCCCACCTTACATGCTCAAACCACTGTGGGCGTCCCCTACTTTGGAGCCTCAATGAAGGTGTTTAAGGTAGCCTAGTTGGGCAGGTGGAAGACGAGTCCCTCCCAGGAATCTGTCTCCTTCTGGGGAGGGTCCTGGCCAATCCAGCGAGCATTGAAGCTCCTGCTCTTGGCCAGGCACTGTGCTGGGGCAGAGAGTACCAAGATGAAAGGAAAAAACATCTGCCCTTGAGCAGGGTACATTCTGCTGGGCAGGAAGAGAAGATTTACAAAAAGGCTCTCCCTTCTTCGAAGACTTAGTAGGAGGCGATCATTGTGGAATACCGTGAATTCTACCAGACTTGGTTGAGAGCCACATTAGTTTTGCTGGGCTAATTTGTTTCCTTTTTATTCTTTGTTACAAAGGATGGCTGCCTGGGGAGGGGAAAGAAAGAGATACTTTTTTGAAATGATGGTGATGTAAAAAAAAATGAGTAATATAAACTTTTTTAATGAGTAAAATTGGGGAAAGTTTACTGCAGTAAAAGTAGCATAGATTGAGCATTGAATGGAGCCAAGGAATTTAGGAGGTAAAGGTGAAGAAGGAAGGACTCCTTCACAGGCACCTATGGAAAACCATGATGAGTTTGGGGGGGAACAGGCAGCCAGATGAATCTGAAATATAGAGCAGCTGAAAGGACTGGCAGGAAATGAGCCTAGAAACATAGGCTGAGGTCTGATTGTGAAAGGTTTAAAATGTCAAACTGAGGAAGATGTATTTTATGCCCAAGGCAATAGGGAGCCATGTGGGCTCCCCCAATCCCTAAAGCTCCCTGCCATGTCACAAGCAGCCCCAGAGGGCCAGGAACTGTGAGCCAGGACCCCCTCCTCATCCCCACAACAATCAGCTTCTCCTTCCCCCCCATGGCCAAGGCCTCAGAGGCCGCCCTGGAGTTCTGCCCATTATCACCCCATCTTCTTGAGCCCCAGTAGCAAACACGGAAATGAAAGGCATTCATGCTAGATCTCAGCAAGGAATAGGAGATGCAGGGGCGTGTGAGCAAAGGAAGAAGGTGGGGGCCCCCGGGGGGGTTCTGTCCACTTGGGCTGGGTCGGGCAGAAAGGACGTCGTGCCCCAGGACCCCGTGGGGCTGCCTAAGCGGATAGCCCTTCCTGCGTGCCTGGGCTGAGGGTGTGGGAGTGTGGGCAGAGTGCAGGCTGGTGCTGGGTGGGCTGAGAAGGCTCTGCCAGGGCCTGACGGAGGATATGAAGGGAGACGCAGCGGGAAGAACGTCCACACCGTTTACCAACCTGGCAGTTCTAATTTGCCCAGCCGTCACTCAAGCTCGGCCTCCCAAACAGTCCATTACAAGGAGGGGCTTCCCACCTGGCTGGGTCTAGGTGTGCCCAGTGGGCTGGGACCTGGGTCTGCTCCAATGCCAGCTTTTAACTGCCCACAGTCCCCAGGGAGCCCTGCAGCAGCCCCTGCCCTACCCACACCCCCTGACAGCACCCAACCCCTTCCCTTCCCCCAAACAGCTCTGAATGACCAGTTCATTTTGGGAGTCCAGTCTCCAAGCATCCTCTCTTCCTGTTCTCTGTTAGCAGCTCCCCATCCGAATATATTCTTAGGGACAGGGAACCAGGTGGTATTGGAGAAAATGTCCTGGAGTCACGAGGCCCTGAGCCTGTTCCTGGGGTCTTCCCTGACACGTTGTATGGCCTTGCTCTCTCTAGGTCTCAGGTTCCCATCCATAAAATGAGGGGGCCTAAGTGATCTCAAAAACCCCTTCTTATACAACTGCCCAGGAGCCAGGGAATGGGTGGTCGTTCCCAGGCAGAGGAAGACAGGAGCAGACAGCCTCTCCTCTGGGACGGGGCCCCAGCACAACGGCACCCCGCCCCAGCCCCCCCAGCTCTCTGCTTCCTCTCCTTTGTGAACCCCCTAACCAGCCTCTGCGAGAACGGGCCCACACAGCCCCTCCCCAGGGCAGTGCCATTGGGCGGCACAAGATTAACCCATCTGTGATTTGGGCACTGCCCTAGCAGCAAGCCCCTTCTGCCTCCCTCCCCCCTCCTCCAGCAGCTCCTGGGTATGTGTTTGGGGGTGGGGGAGGCTCACAAGCTCTCCTCCTACCTCTGGTGCCTGGCAGAGGAGGAAGAAGAAGAGGGAGAAGAATCTGGCTTCTTTCTTCCCCACATACATGCAGCCCGAGGAACAGAAGGAGGAAAGGGGAGAAAGGGATTCTCATCCAGGGACCAGCGCATCATCAGGGGCACCAGGTGGTGCCTGAGTACTGAGCCAGCCTGGAGGAGGCAGGGGAAGGGGGGCGGTGACTCAGCCCAGCCCACCCATCTCCCCAGAACTTTGCAACAGCCGTTGTTGCTACTGAACAAATGAGAAGAAACCTTTTGTTCCTCTAGCCTTGGGGGGTGGGAGGGGCTAAAAACTGGCTTCCTTAGCATGGCTCCCCACACCCCCCAAACCCACTCCCGCAGTCCCGCCTCCCGCCTCCCTCCGGCCTTGGCGGTCAGCAGGGCCCCCCTCAGGCTAGAGGCTGCAGGGCCTCAGTCACCTGATCCAGACCTCTACCTACCCCCCTCAGGGCCCTGTTGGGAGGACACAACAGCCCCCATTCTTGCCCTGGGCCTAGCAGGGACAGCCATCCCCCAGGGGCCTCAGAGGGCTGGCAAGGGTTCAAATTCTGCACTATTCTACTGTAGTCTCTGACACCAGTTGGGTTGTTCCAAAACCTGTCCCTTCCGGTGAGTTCTCAGGTTCGTCCTCCTTCTCCCATCCCCGATCCCCAGGAAGCCATGTGGGCATTTCCACCCACCCTCAGCGAGGCCGTTCGTGGTCCCTGCTGCTCGGCTCCCATCCGTCATAGTTATCCCCAAACAGCAGGTCTCCTCTCACCCCTGCCAGGTCCTTTAGAAGTCCCTCCGGGACATCAGCTTCTTCTGGTGGCAGCCCCCTCCCCCCTTCCAGGCAGAGTGATCACTGGAGCCACTGACACACAACCCAGGGCTCAGGTCCCCCCTTCCCTCCCCCCCAGCAGCTCTGCAATGACCAGCCACATACTTAAACAGAGGAATGCCTCGGGAAAGAGTTCTCTTATCTCAACTTTGATCATAAGAGCTCCAAGCACTCAGCCCAAATTGCCATCCCTCCCCATCACATCTCATCCAGAGGCTTAGACACGGAACCGATCAAGTTCAAGGTTGTGGGACCTTTCCTACCTGGAGCAAGAAAGGGTCTCAGGGCTCCCAGATGCACCTGGGTGGGGATAAAGGGCTGCTCGTCTAAGGGGCTCCTCACCGCCCCCCCCACCAGCCCCACCCAAGGCTTAACCTAGAACTATCAAAAAAGATAGGATAAATGCTCTGAGAATGAGGACGAGTTCGGAGATGGCTCTCAAAGGCAGTAAGGGGGTCTTGTCTCTGCTGTAAAACCAGACTAGACAGACAAGATTCCAGACACCAGACAAGGCCCTCTTTAGGGGGAATGCCCAGCTGGTACACCACCTCCCCTGTCTCCAACCTCATGCTTCTCCTTCCAAACCCTCCCTCACTTAAAAGACCTGGGGGAGGAAAGGGCAGGAAATCTAGTGAAGGGTCCCTGACTCTCTCCCCCTGAGCCTGGTTTCCCTTCCCCCCTTCCAGGGCTGGGCAATGATGAATGAGGAAAAGGCCCTGCCAATGGCTGGCTCCCTCCCCAGGGCCACCCCTCCCCCCCTTCCCCTTCCTGCCAGGAACACTCTGTCTCTGGCTTGGAGAGGAGGGGGCTGGCCTTGGGGTGCATTGCCTCCACTCTCCCCAGTATGGCAGGGACTTACCTGCATGTCTCCCAGACCCCCAAGTTCATTCCTAATGCCCGGGGAACTCTCCCTACCTCTTACTGGCATCAGATGTAGCTACTCTCTGGAGGGCATTTCTGCCCACTGGCCTAAAAGTGCCTAGGGGGAGCATGGGAAGACACCGTGCCAATTAGACCCACACTGCAGGTGGTTCCATCCCTGTCCAGACAGGGGAGGACGGGGAGGGGCTGAGAGCTTCCCCCAACCTGAGAGCCCCTGGCGAAGGTCCTGGCAGCTCATTCAGCACCAAGGCCGTCCTTTCCCCTGCCTGAGGCCCATTCAAGTTAGGCCCTGGCACTGGGGCACCTGTGCCCACTGAGGCACCTCGGAGTCCCTCCCCAGATGGGGGGGAGAGGGAAGATTGCTGCCCTCGGCCCACGTGGGCCCCCTCCACCCGCTGATGCCCACAGGCTCTCACTCAAGGCCAGGAGCCTCTGCGGGCACGCTCAGTGCCAAACCTGATCCTCACTCCCGTGCCAGGGTCGAGTTCGAGGAAGGAGCCCCGGGGCTCCCGAAAAGAAAGGGACAAGGAGGGGGCCGGGCGGCGCAGGGGATCGGGACCACCGCCGCTCGGGCCACCGGTAGGGGACACCAGAGAGCAGCCCCCGCCGAGACCCGGAGCGGCCTCGGGAGCTCTCGGCACTTGTTCTCTCCCGGCTCCCCGGCCAAAGTTCCCAGCCGGTCCCCCGTGGGGAAGCAGGCTAGGCCAGCACCCAACCCCTGAACTCCAGGCCCACCCGGTCTGGGTGCCGCGCTCAAAGGAGGCTTTGACAGGCATCCCCCGCCGCCACCAACCTCCCCTCTTCCCCGCCCCCCCTCCCCCCCCAGCTCCATGCACAGCGCGGAGAACTGCGGAGAGCGCCCCCGCCCCGGTGCTGGCTGAGCATCCCTGGACCACTCGGCCCGGCATCCCCGGACTCCGGGCCCCAGATTCCCCGCCACATCCCACCCACCCCCACTCCCTGGAGCCCCGGCCACGGCCCCAGGCAACAGAAAGCGGGCTGCCTGCAGGGCAGAGGCCAGCAGGTTGGGGGAAGGGGTGCTGTGGTCCCCATCTCCAGTCCTGGATGGAGAGGGAGAGGAAGGGATCCCTGGGGGAGGGGCAGCTCCAGACCCCAGGGAAAGGGGAGGGGAGGGGGATAACTCCCGCTGGAGATCTGAGCAGCCGAGGCCCAGCCCGCACGCACTCACCTGGTCGCCGTCAGTAGGAGTCGGGGGCGGCCCCACGGCGCAACTTTGCCATCAGGCCGGGGAGGCTGAGGCTGGGGAGGGCGCGGGGGCCGGTCCCGGGGGTAGCCGGGGCGCCCGCTCGGGGGGCAGGAGGTGACGCCGAAAGCAAATGTAAAATGTTCTCTTTTTAATTTAAAGAAAAAATGCAAAGCTCATCAAATGCAAAAAGAAGCGCAACCTCGCCCCGGGTTTAAAAGCTCGAAAGGTGCAGACGGGCCCCGGAGCAGCCGGAGGAGCAGCTGCTGCCGCGGGCGCGAGCAACTAGTGCCGGGCAGGCTGCGGGCACTGCCGCCGCCGCCTCCTGCCCCCTCCTCCTGCTGCCGCCGCCGCCGCCGCCGCCGCCACCGCCCGGAGCCCCGAGCTCGGAGCCCGCCCGCCCGCCGCGCGCTGGCATGACTCGGCCCCCTGCCCGCGCCCCCGGCCCCGCGCCTCATCCGCTGGCGGCCGCGCGGGGTTCACGGAGCCTCCGTCTCATCCTCCGCCGCCTCTGCCGCCTCCTCTTCCTCCTCCTCCTCCGCCTCCTTCTTCTTCTCCTCCTCCTCCTCCTTGCGCCCGGGCCCTAGAGCCGGGGGTGGCCGCCGCCGCCGCTGCTGCTGCCGCCGCCGCCGCCGCCGCTGCCTGTGCCTGGGCTCCGCTGCCCGCAGCGCGCGCCGGGGCTGAGTGACAGCGCGGGGCGGGACCACGCGGCTGCGCGAGACCCGGAGACGGGGGAGGAGAAGAGAGAAGATGGAGGGGCTGGGAACTGGGGGGGATGGGAGGGGGAAGCCTTAGGAGAGGGGGCAGGGGCGGTGCGCGCCCCTCCTGAGTGACAGCTCTGCGCGACACTCGGGCAGGAGGGGGCCAGCGGCTTCGCCGGCGCTCGGCTCCGCTGGGGAGGGGGAGGGGAGGGGGCTGGGACGGCGCGCACCGCCTCCTCTTAAGGGGGAAGCAGGCCTCCGGGGCGCGCGCACCCGCCTGCAGGGCCCCCCCCGCACTGGGGAGGTGGGGGCGCACTGCCCCGGGAGGCTCTCTGTCTCCCCCTTCCTCTCCACATCACGCCCCTACACCGCAAGGTTTAAGGTGACCCTGGGGTGCTCTTCCAAGAGTGTGATTAATAGCCTCAGGGGTACGCCCTCCTTGCCCCCTAGTATTAAGCATGTGTTGGCATGTTTCATATGTCCGAAGGATGGCCCACGGGGTGGTCTCCCCACTCTGCCCCCCGGAGCGTGCGTGCTCCATGCGGGTGCTGAGGCTGGCGTGTTGCACGGGTGTGCCCCGTTGCGGGAAGAAGTTGGAGTCCCTAGAGAACAGGAAGCACCGTGGGCATCGTGCTTCCATGGGGAGGGGGCAATGCCAAGGTGCTCCATCCGGAGCCGGAAAGGCTAAGGCTCCGCGAGAGCGACTCAAAGCCCAGCTCCCTCGGTGCCGCGTGCCCAGCCCCCACCCCCAGGGGGACCATCACTCAGTGGCTGCCTCCTGGTGGTTTGTGGTGTGGGCAGCAGGCAGTGGGCCAGGGGAGGCCGGCTTGAGGGGAGGGAGGGTGCTCACCGCTGCGGCCAGGCCAGCCAGCGGGGCCAGAGACAAGTAGGTTAATCAGATGGATATGAGAGGAGGAAGCTGTGGTCTGTCCCAGGGGGAGTGATGACTGCAGCAGAGCGGATTGGGATGAGGCTGTGAAGGGGCTACCGCTGACCCAGAGCACAGGGAAGTCTCCCCACGGGAGCAAAAATCTCCCAGACCTGCCTCTGCCCCCTCCTGCTAGGTCTTGTTTGGCTGGTGCTCCACCCCCCCACACATTGGATCCAACTGGCCTTTACTACCATCCGCCCTGGAGCAGGGAGAGGACCCTTCAACTCTACCCCTGTGAGACTTCAGTCAGGATCCAGAGAAAAGAAGAAACAGCCCCGGGGAAGGGACAGCCAGGGAGCCACCGGGAGGTTCCCCCATTGCCAGGACAGGAAATTACAATTTATCTACAAATAGTCGCTGGGCACTAGGAAGGCCATCTCCCAACTCCAGGAGACTGGAACTTCCTAGCCTTGGTCTTCCCTAGAACAACAGAGACAACCACTTTCCCAGGAGACCCTCTCCCTTTTTCTTTCTTCGTCCCCTTCAGGATGAAATGTGTTCTTTGAGATAGGAAGAGATTACCAACTTTAATAGAAAAGGACCTCATCTATTATCTTTAAAAAATTATGAAGCTGGGCAAGGAGGAGGGAAGAGCCAAGGTCCTTGCCCAGGCTGGTGCCCAACTGAACTTTGTATCCTTTATTTGATCCTGGGAAGTAGGTAGATTCCTTTCCACTCACATCTTGTGTCTGAAAGGTATTGTGGGAGATGTTGAGATTTGTTTTCTGAAATGTCCCAATCCCACTCCCTCCTGGTTTTGCAGGAAGTCAATGAGGCACTTTGGGGTCTACAGAGAGAAGTCTGGGGGGTGGGAAGGAAGGAGAGTTAACTGATCGATTGATCAGATTTATACTTCCCTCTGCTTGTCCCAAATAGTCCCAGCTGCAGTTTAGATGGAGCCAGGAAACCAAGGGTAGAATCTCAATTCTACTGCATAATCCCTTCCCTGGGCTAAAATCAAGAAGTGAGATTAGTTCTGAGGGTCCTCCTGTCTCTGGCATTCTATGGGCAAGTTTCTGAGGATCTTCTTTTCTGATCACAGTGGGTGGGATCAGTAAGCCAGCCAATGAGGGGACCAGACAGAGAGAAGAGCATCTTCCCGGTCCAAGATGGACAAAGAATGGAAGCATCCTTATCCAGCTTCCATCTGTCATTGAGGCTTGAGTCCTGATTACCTCTGCTCCCATCCTTCGATTCTGACTTTTTAATCTTCCCCCTCCTCACTTTAGGAACTACTAGAAGAAACAGAAACTAGGAATGGAGGGAACTTGGAATCTTGGCCAAAGTTCTGCTCCCAGGATAATGTGTAAGCAAGCCCTGAAGGCCAGTGTGAAGGCTGAGGAAGGAGGGCAGACTAACTCTTGTTTACCTTACACATCCAGAGCCACGATACTCCCAGTGTATGTCCCTCCCATACAACATTTCTACTGGGGAGGGCCCTGAAAGTGATCTCTGCATCTGCCCTTCCAAATACACAGGTACTGACAACTCCTACCTCCCCCTCCCAATGTGTATGTGTGTATTTTTATACATAGAATAAAAATGGGGCCAGTAGCTACCAGAGGGAGGCCATCAACTCTTCATAAATATTCATAAAGATTAATAAACATGAAGATAGGGAGAGACTAAGAGAGACCCTATCAGGTTTTTACTGAGAGATACCCTGGGATAAGCAGAGACACTGGGAGAGACCTATAGATGGGGAGATACTCAGAGGTTGGGGTCTATCCCTACCTCCCCTAAAGTCCCAGCTCTGAGTCACTGGGATGCTGTTTTATATAGCTTGGTGTCTTCCTTCAGACTGAACAAAGAGCTCAGCACACAGACAGTGTTTATTAAATGGTAGTTGAATGAACTGAATAAATAAACAAATGAAGGACTCTGACCAGAGAAATTCTGGAAGAGATCCTCCCTCCTTATTCCTATCTCCTTCTCTCACCGAAATAAGCTTCCTGAGGTCAGGGCTTGTGGTGTCTTTCTCTACACAATGGCAGAATCCGGGGGGGAGGGCGGGGGAGAAGCAAAGATCTTCAGAGCTATCTCCAGTAACCCTGATCTGTATCTGGCCACTGAACCCAGAAAGCTCTGGAGGAGAAAGTGAGGCTGGTGTCTTTGCACAGTTCTCCCTCACTTCAATCCAATTCATTTGCATGTCGTGGTGTCACTTCCCTAAAGTCATGGTTGTTTTCCAGAAGGAAGGACAGATAACAACCTCTGTAGCAGGAGCTGTCCCCAGAGAGGACTTCTTTTTTTTTTCTTTTCTTCCTTCCTTCCTTCCTTTCTTCCCTCCTTCCTCCCCCTCTCCTTTTCTTCCTTTCCTCCTTCCCTCCTTCCTTCCTCCCTTTCTTCCTCCTTTCCTTTCTTCTTCCCTTCCTCCCTTCCTCCCTCTCTTCTTTCCTTCCTTCCCTTCTTTCCTTCTTTCTCCCTCTCTCCTTTTCTTCCCTTCTTGCTTGTTTTACTTCCTTCCCTTCCTCCCTCCTTTCTTCCCTTTCTCCTTCCTTCCTTCCTTCCTTCCTCCCTCACTCCTTCTCTCTCCCCCTCCCACCTTTTCTTCCTCTTTCCTCCCTTTCTCTCTCCTTCCCTCCCTCCTTCCTTTCCTTTCCCTTCCTTCAGGTGCTTTGCCCAAAGGAATATAAATGTTGATCACTGAAATCTCTCAAAATACCTTGGAGTTCCCAGGATAGATTTCTTTCTTAAAGACCCTGATTTAAATCCTAAGCACTCTGGCTCTCTGGGATTGGCCAACCAGAGGTCCTAAACCAAGTCCCATTTGATCATTGTTTGGGCTCTGATTGCCTCAGAGTGAATGTAAATAGCAATCATTTCTGTTTTGACCAAAAACCCTGAGGGTCTTCCCCTCTCAGAATTCTTTTTCTTTTTTCTTTTTTTGACTAGGTAAAACAGGGCCTTTCTTTGCTTCAATTGCTACCTAGCCTTAATCACAGAATGGGCTGTTGCCGAAGTCTAACTGAGACCTGTTACAGACCTTCTATTACAAAGGCCAAGGTCTCCCTCTGTACCCACGGCCAACTTCAGTCTTCCTGCTCTATATCTGCCAGATGGTTTCAGAGGAGAAAGTGAGGCAGGTGACTTTGTACGGCCCTCCCTCCCTGAAATCCCATTCACTTGCATCACCTCCCTAATGTCATTTTGTCTTAAAGAATAAAGAATAAACAATGGTAACAAAGCAGACTCCAAGGCCTTGGACCCACTAAATGCTGAATAAATGGTTGAATGGATAAATAAGTAAATGAATGAGTGAATGGCTGGCAAAAGCCAGAAACTGGGACAGGGAGAAGTACCATACTCCAGATGCACCACAGCTGGCTCCTGACCCATTTCTTCCCTCAAGAAAATCTGCTACAGGTGGAGGGAGCTGGCTTCTCAGTACTCTATCATTTTTCCCTCTTCTTCCCCTGTTGCCCCACCCATACTCCCCCAAATCCCCAGGCCTGACTGATCATTCTCAGGCCCCTCCCCAGGGGAAATGCTATCTCTGAATAGACATTCCTGCTCTTCCCTGGGCATCTAGCTATCTCAAGGCTCTCTTTTGGGGAGAGGGGCAGTTATCCTGAGGTCTGAGGGGTGGGAAGGATCTTAGGAGCTCCTGGCAGGCAGCTTGAAGAGCTTTGATCAGACCTCAGGAGGGCCTTTCTTGGGAGGGAAGTTCTCCTGCAACCCCCACCACCTCTTCTCAAGTCCCCTCCCCGGGGAATCTTCAAAGCCATTTGGATGATAAAACCACCCTGGATGACTTGAAGTAATTAAAAATCATTTCCATATTCAAACGCAGCTGATTGAGGCCAAATTGACTTTTCTAATGGCCCATGGGGGAGGAGAAAGAAAGGAGGGAGAGAAGAGAGAAGGGGACTCAGCATTAGGGCTGAGGGAAGGACATCCAATCGGAACCAGGAACCCTGGACCCTGACCAGAATGGGAGGCAGGAGGGCTCTGCTAGTAGGCCTTTATCCCAATGCTTTCTGGCCTCCTGAGTACTAAAGGACTTGGCTCTAGCTTGGCCCCATAGGTAAAGGGCACCAAAGAAGATGCCCAAGGAACAATTTCCCTAGTTTCTGACTACCTAGCCCCAAGTGATACCCAACTGGGGTAAGGGAGAGCCCTTGGTTTCCACCGGCTTTTGCCAGCAGTGCTCCCAGGGCATATGCCTGACACAAATGTGTGTTACATAGGTGGGCAGAAGAGAAAGGAAGAAAAGGGAGGAAAAGGAGAGAATGAATCAATACATGATGGAAGAAGGCTAGGAGGGGAAATGAGTGAATTTGCCCCCAAGGCTGAAGGATCTGAAGCTTCCTTTCCTAGACCTTCCCTTCCTTTTACCCTCTGCCAAGCTCCTTCCCTGAAGCCCCTGGCCTGGCCTGGGCTGGGCCTCCTTCCCTGTGGAGGAGGTCTCTATCATGCTTCATTGCCCTTTAAACAGATTAGAAAGTACTCTCATTTCCTTTCCCATTATTTATTGGGCCTAGGGCCTAGGCAGATTCCTTCCACTGAGACCTAGGTTGGCAGGAGGGGGTGAATGCCAGAGTTCACCTTCAGCAGAGCTCCTTGTCTTTGTCTTGTCCAGCTCCCTATTGTCTACAACCCCCCTCCTCACCCTCTCCCTGACCAGGATCATTCCATCCATCCCCCTGCCAGGATGCTGCCTTCCCTTGGAACTTTTCTGGAAAAGGTTCCTAGCAGACCTTGTCAGATAGGAAGTCTTTCCCTTAGTTTACCCTCAGTGTCTCCTATTGCAGGGGAGGAAGTGAAGGCCACTGGTAGTGTGCGAGATGCTTGGTCACTGGAGAAGAGAGGATATCTGATAAAGTCTACTTTGCCTATCTCCCCCATTCCATATTGGGCTTAGGGGATGAGGGGCATCTGGGGAAGTCCCTCTGAGCTCCAAAACCTGAGCCCCCACCCCCCCCCGGCCAGGGCTGAGAGAGGCAGGAGACTGACCAGGAAGACCCTTGGAGGACACTGGGGTTTACATGTAAGATCTAGGGATGTGTGTGTGTGTATGTGTCCCTGTGCTTGTATTTGTGCATCTGTGTGTCTCCGTGCCGAGAAATTGAATTTGGATCTATTTCCCCTGTTTCTGGCTCATCTTCAACTTTCTCTCTCTCTCCCCCTCTCTCTGTCTCTCTCTCCCTTTCTCTCTGTCTGTCTGTCTGTCTCTGTCTCTCTGTCTCTCTCTGTCTCTCTCTCTGTCTCTCTCTCTCTGTCTCTCTCTCTCTCTCCCTCCCTCTCTCCCTCCCTTTCTCTGTCTCTCTCTCTCTCTCCCTCCCTTTCTCCCTCCCTCTCTCTCTCTCTCTGTCTGTCTCTCTCTCTCCCCATCTCTCTCTCTCTCTCTCTCTCTCTCCTCTCTCTCTCTCTCTCTCTCTCTTCTCTGTCTCTCTCTCTCTCTCTCTCTCTCTCTCTCTCCTCTCTCTCTCTCTCTCTCTCTCTCTCTCTCCCTCCCTCCTTTCTCTGTCTCTCTCTCTCTCCCTTTCTCTGTCTCTCTCTCTGTCTCTGTCTCTGTTTCTCTTTCTCTCTGTCTCTGTGTATATACTGCTCCTCTTCCCTCACTGTTTGTATAAAACATATACACAGAGACATTGACATATAATACACAGAGTCCTACAAACCAATTCAGGAACATAACACTCGAGCTAACAGACACAAGGCCCTTGTGTCCCTCCCTATCAGGATCCTCTCTTGGGGAGTGAGGAGGGGGGAGAGGAGGCAGCTGGGGAGAACAGGACCCTGGAGTCCTACCTTCCAGCTGAGTAGCCAGTGCCGGGCTTCAGGGGAATCCCTGGGGGGAGCCAGGGCTTAGCGGGCAGTGAGGCTGCCTCCCCTGGGCTCCTGGCCACCTGGATCCCTCCCCAGGCAGGCATTCAGCCAGCCAAGCTGGAGCTGCAATGGGGGATCTTTATTCCCTAGATTGAGGGTTGAGGGTTGAGGGAGAATAGGCAGGTATGAAGAGGGGGAGGGAGAAAATGGAAATAAAAGAAATTAGCAATATTTAGCCAGGAGAAAAGAAAAGGGAAGGAGAAAATGACAGCTGTCTTGAAACACTTGAAAGACTGTCATGTGAAAAAGGGATTAGATTTGCTCTGCTTGGCCTCAGAAGGCAGACTAGGAGCTACAGGGGAAGTGACAAGGGGGGAGAGATCTCTGCTGCACAACAGTGACTTCCAATCCACTTCAGCCAAACGTGGAATAATCTCTAGAAGGTAGTGAGCTCCCCAGCATCCTTACTGTACACAGAAACTGACACCTGCACCTCCCCACCGGGTCTTCTCAATCCAGTGCTTGGGAAAATGCATCCACCCATTTTGGGAGCTCCCATCCTCGGACTTAACCCTCCCCTGCTTCAACTTCGTGCCCCATCCCCACATGATACCCATGCCCACTCATCATCTGCCCATCACTCTGGATCCATACCCCTTCTTCCTTCATCTCCCTAGAACAGAACTCCTTCTCTGGTTTCCTTCTCTCACCCTTATTAGGTTTTCTGCCCTTATTAGAATGTAAACTCCTTGAGGGCAGAGACCATCTCTCTTTTTAATCTTTGTATTTCCAGTAATTTAGCATAGAGTCTGGTTCATAATAAATGAGTTAATGTTCTTTCTTTCATTCATTTCTTAGGGATGTTTTACCAAGAGAGCCACACTAAGGACTTGGTTGGAAGGGATTGTTTCTGAGTTCCCTTCCAAATGTGAGGTTGTGAGATTCTGTGGAAGCTGGAAGTAGACATTCAGGGTTGAGTGAAGGAGAGTATAGAAATAGGTCCAGCTGGTCAGACTTCATCATATCCATTTTACTGCTCTGGCCACCACCAGACCCCAAGATATCAGGAAAACCCATTCCTGGTTCCCTCCACCACTCAAGGCAGGTCTTCTCAGTCAATCCCCTGCCTTTGATGATCTAACCCCCAACAGACCCCACACACACCTTCTCCAGCTCGTCAATTGAATTTTCTATTTCTCCAACTTTTGGAATCACTGCTTCAGATTCTAGGTATCCCTTCAGTGTCGGAGACTCCACCAAAAAGAATCCTAAAAAAGGGATGCTAATGCATGGTTGATGGAGTTGTGAAATGATCCAACCATTCTGGAAAGCAATTAGGAACTATGCCCAAAGAGCTATAAAACTGTGCATTACTTTTGATCCAAGAGTTTCACTACTGGGCCTGTATACCAAAGAGATCATAAAAAAGGGGAAAGGATCCTCATGTGCAAAAATGTTTGTGGCAGCCCTTTTTGTAGTGGCAAGGAATGGAAACTGAGTGGATGCCCATCAGTTGGAGAATGGCTGAATAAGTTATGGTGTATGAATGTTATGGAATAAGAAATGATGAGCAGAGAGAATTCAGAAAAACCTCGGAAAACTTACATAAACTGATGCTGAGTGAAGTGAGCAGAACCAAGAGAACACTGTACACAGCAACAAGATTATGTGATAGTCAGTTGTGATGGATTTGGCTCTTCTCAGCATGTAGTCATCCAAAACAGTTCCAAGATTTGGAATGGAAAATGCCATCCACATCTAGAGAGAGGATTATGAAGGTTGAACATGGATTGAAGCATAGTATTTTCACCTTTTTTTGTTTGTTTCCTTACTTTTTCTTTCTCATGGATTTTCCTCTTTTGGTCTGATTTTTCTTGTACAACATGACAAATATGGAAATATGTTTTAAAGGATTGTACGTGTTTAATCTATATCAGATTCCTCGCTGTCTTGGGGCGGGTTCAGGTAAGGGAGAGAGAAAAAAAATTGAACACAAAAGCTTGCAAAAATGAATGTTGGAAACTATTTTTATGTTTGGAACATTTGGAAAAATAAAATACTGTTGGGAGGGGAACGAATTTTAGGACATCTCCATCTCCTGATAATTTCCATCTCTCCCCCAATTCCCACTCTGAACCTTGATCCCCAGGCTTTTATCTCTCTGAGGAGGCTCACCCATTTCCCCATTTCCCCTCCCCAATTTCTCCTCTGGTCCCATCCCCTAGATCCTTGCTCTCTTCATCTCTTTCCCAAACCTCTCCCCTACCAGCTTGTCTTCCTCCACCACCCCCTCTCCCCCTAGGGGCTAGGTCTGCACTGAAGCGGCAGAAAACAATTTATTTTCCTGATTACTGATAATCTTCCCCTAGACACCTGCTTCTTGCCCCCCTCCCCCCAACACGTTCTTCCCCGGGGGCCTAATCCCCTAAAAATGGTCCTCTTAGCGTTTGTCTAAAGCCTTAGGGTAGAGTGGAGAGGGGAATGGGGCGGATAAGGTAGGGAACAGAATGGGAGATTGGAGGGTCAGGATATTTGAGGGGAAGATAGAGGAATTGGGGGAAGGAGAAGGTTCAGGGAACAGGATGGGGAGCACTGGGGGGCAATGTTTTGGAAGGGCAGGATAGAAATGTTTCAGGTCCAAGCAGGTCCCACAGAGCTGAATCGGGTGAACCCCACAAAGATTAAGGAAGACCTTGAAAGGCTTTCCCTTTTCTACTTAGATTTTTCTCCCTCTGCCTCAGAAAGGGTTCCAGCTTTTTCCTGCTCCCTCTCCAAACCAGAGAATGAAAAACACCAATCTTGTCCCCCCTACACACACATGATCATGGAGGAGGGTGGGGTTTGACTATGGAAGGGTATGAGTGTTCCAGGGGTAGCAGGACCCATCCCCACTTCCACCAAAAAAGGGGGGCCGAGAGCCTGCCTTTTCGGTCTAGGATGGATGTGGGGATGTCGTAGCCAGCAACCTCTGCAGCCCAGACACCTGGAATAGAATGCCCCAGCTCAGCCCGGCAGAGCAGATAGACTGCAAAAGATGGGGCGAGAGGGAGTGGGGGTGGGGAGTCACAAACCTCCCCGAAGGGTCCCCGAAAGGGAGGGCTCAGAGGAGGGGTCTCTCTCTGGGATCTGGGGATCTGCCTGTGCAGTGACGAGAGGAGGGAGTGTGAGGGGGCTGTGAACAAGGCTCCCCGGTCTGGGGCACCTGGAGCATGCTCCCCGCTTGTGCCGTGGGGGCGGTGAGCGCTGAACTCACCGGCAAGAGTGTGTGGGTGTGTGCGTCAGTGTGGGGGTGTGTGGAGTGTGTGTGTGTGCTCACACAGTGTTTGTGGCAGATTGATCTGTGTGTCTGATGCTCCGGTTCTGCCCGACGTTCCTGCCGAGGGTCTACGTGCGTCTGCAGACGCGGGGCTTCCACCCTCCTCATCCTAGGACCCCTTCCTCCTCCCCCTCCCAGTCTCCCCGGAGTCATTTAATAGAGTCCCTGACCTTTTGTTCCCAAACTCAATCCTAAATCTCCTCCCCCCCACTCCCACTCCATCCCCACCTCACCTCTCCCACTCTCCCCGCTTCTGATCCCGCCCCCACTTCGGAGAGTCACACAGCGGGAGGAGACCCTCCGCGCCCTTCCGGACCTGTGGCACCGGACACCGACCGTGGGGGCTCGCGCCCAGAGTCTGCCACCGATGCGTTCACGTTGGGGCCCAGGACCGGTTCGAGCCCGGCCGCAGTCACAGCCGGACTCACAAGGCCACAGATGGCCACGGACCCCGGGGGCGATCCCGCAGCCACACTCCAGGGAAGCCCCCTCCTCGCGGAGCTGGTTTCCAGAGGTCGCCCCTGGAATGAATTTTAATTTCCGATCTGGGCAGCCTGCAGTAATTAGACAGGATGAAACGTGGTGATTCCGGCTCCAGCAGCTGGGGAGCCGAGGCAGGCGGGCCGGGCCCAGCGAGCAAAGGGAGAATTTGAATTTCAAAGGCAGCTGTGGTGTGAGTGTTTGGGGAAGAACGGCTGTCTCCCCATCCCCCACCCCAGCGGCCCACCAAGGCTATCGGAAAGCAGCCTGGTCCGCTGGGGGTTCTCTCTGCCCTGCCCAAGCTCCTTGGGCTGGGAGCAGGGACCCATCCTCTGGGCCTGGGGCCCCGGGGAGAGGGGGAGTCAAGGAGGGGAGAGTTTTTCTCCCCTTAGACCAGTAGATTTAGGGGCCCATGGACAGATCTTAGGGCTGTAGAAACCAAGAGACTTAAAAGTGTGTTCCCCTGCCCTGATCCAGCCCCACCCTGGCATTAACCCCTGGACCACCCTGCCCCTTCTTTTCTCTATGGCTGGAGATGTGGGGCTGACTGTCTGGAATCTGGGCAAGAGAAGTGAAGTTGGGGATGATTTTAGGTGTCCAGGTCAAACCCCGCATGGAAGCTGAGAAGGAGGGCTGGTCCCGCTCGGCTGCACCCGCTCCCCTCCCTGCCCTCCCGAATGGGCACTCGGGGAGCCAACAGCCGGAGAGGATGGGCTGTTAGGCAGGGAGCTGCCACCCTCCATCGGGCACAACCCATTTCACGCTCCCAGGGTCTCCTGGGGGGAGGAGGCGGGGAGTCATCCGTCTTCTATAATGGGGCTCTCACAGGATGCTTTCACACCACAGAAACCATTGGGGAGGCAGGCTAGAGCCCAGGAAGGACTTCCCACAGGGGATTCCCACTGGCTAAGCAAGAGGCCCAAGGGCAGAAACAGCAGTCATGTTAGAGCCCAGGGAACAGTGCCTCCAGGGGGGACAGCTCTGCCTCTTAGCGTCTGAACTTGGGCTGACCACTGGGCTTCCAAGGACTACATGGCCTCCCAGCTAAAGTGAGAGGTGAATCTGTGACTGTCAGAGCAGGAGAGATTTTATATCATAACATGCATGCCAGAGCCAGGGGAGTCCTGAGAACATAGGATGTCAGGGCTGGGGGGGCCCTTAGAACCCAGGATGTCAGGGCTGGGAGGGCCCTTAGAACCCAGGATGTCAGGGCTGGGAGGGCCCTTAGAACCCAGGATGTCAGAACTGGGGGGGGGGGGGGCCTTAGAGCACAGGATGTTAGGGTTGGGGGTGGGGCTCTTAGAACCCAGGATGTCAGAACTGGGGGGGCCCTTAGAACCCAGGATGTCAGAACTGGGGGGGGCCTTAGAGCACAGGATGTTAGGGTTGGGGGGGGCTCTTAGAACCTAGGACGTCAGAGCTGGGAGGGCCCTTAGAATCCAGGATGTCAGGGCTGGGAGGGCCCTTAGAACCCAGGATGTCAGAACTGGGGGGGCCCTTAGAACACAGGATGTCAGGGCTTGGAGGGTCCTTAGATCACGGGATGTCAGAGGTAGAGGAGCCTTAGAACACAGGATATCAGGATGAGAAGGGGTTTAGAAACATAGACTATCAGATCTGGAGGGATCTTAGCACATGGGATGCTCCAACATAAAATTAGAATGTTGGAGCTAGAAAGAATCATCCAGTCTAATAATAACAGCTAGCATTTATATAGCACCTACTATGTCCCAGGCACTGTGCTAAGCACTTTACAAATATTATCTCATTTGATTCTCACAACAGGCCTGGAAAGGGGGGGAGGATCGGTGCTATTCTATCACCTCCTTTTTATAGTTCAGGAAACTGAGGCAAAGGAAAATTAAATAATTTGCACAAAGTTATAGAGCTAGTAAAGATTTGAGGTGAAATTTCCTGACTCCAGACCCAGCCCCCTCACTTGCCCACCATCTAATGCCTATTGTAGAGACGGGGAAAGTGAGACAGAAAGGGTGGTGCGGTGAGTAAACGGCAGAGCTGGCCACAGGAGCTGTCGGGTCTCCACGGTCCTGGGCTCAGGTTCTTTCCAGGCTACTTTCTGACCAGGGCTTAAGCAGGAAGCACTAACAGGAGACTATCCCCTAGAGGGACAGAGTCCATAACCAGTGGCAGGGATAGTTGGTTTGAG